>NW_011915768.1:0-2382 GCF_000151845.1 Pteropus vampyrus | reverse complement strand
CCCCCGCGCTGTGCACACCACCTGCCTGCCAGCCGCGTGGTAGCCATCTCGCTTCTAAGATCGACACTCGGTCAGTCATCAAATTACAGCGCTCGTGTTCGAGTCACCCTGATGGTGGGTAGCGTCGGGCTGCGTCCCGATGCCGATGTCACTCACCTCGCTTCCTCCCCTCACGCAGGCATCGTATGTATCATCCCGCGTCATCGCAAGGAGGTGAGCACAGTAAGACAGATGTTTCGAAAGGCGAGACCACGTTCACACAACTTTGATTACAGTCTATTTTATAATGGATCTGTTTATTATTAGTTATAGTTATTAACCTCTTACTGTGCTTAATTTATACATTCACTTTGTTATAGGCATGGACGTATAGGAGGAAAACATAGTGTATACTGTATGGAGTTTGCTACTATCCACAGTTTCAGGAATCCACTGGGGGTCAGAGGGCATGCCCCCTTCATAGATAAGGGGGAGGTGACTGTAACAGCTGAGTCCCCAGCAGGGGGCAGAGCAGGGCAAGAGGTCAGCTGTCCAGGGCTGGGGAGAGTGAGGAAGAATTGGGGCAAAGGGGGAAGAGAGAAGAAGGAACAATTCTCACATCCCAAGTGACTGCAACTTCTTGAAAGAGATGCTAAGCAACACGCGCCATCTATCACACGAGACTTTGCATGAAACGGATTCTGCTTGCTTGGGCCGAGATGCATGGGAGGGAGAACCCCTCGCTCTACCGACAGTGTGGGCAGCTTCTCTCAGGCTGTCTCTACCCTCGTCTCCATCTTGGTGTACGGAGCATCCTGAAAAGTGAGGACCAGCTTTGAAACATCTCATTGCATCGGCTTCTTGGAGTTTCTAAAAATTCAAAGAGCAGGGTCTAAAAAGAAAAAATCAAAAAGATCCACTATTCCAAACTGGATGCTAGAACCTGCAAACTCTGTTCTTGAGTCTGAAAGCTGTGTAGCCAGGTATGTTTTTGCCCTGTAATTGTCAAAATTCTCTCAACCTTGAAGGACTCAGTAGAAGGCCTGGCAGACATTCCTCAATTCTCCGTGAAGGCCACCATGTGTCACAGGCATATATAGGGACACACGCACTTTTGTGTGTTTGTATGTAGAGGTGTGTCTGAGCAGACAGTGGGTGTTTATATAGATGGATACAAATGACTCCATCTGTTCTGTGTCTAGATGAATTTGAGTGTGAATTTTTCCAGAGGAAATCATGGGTGGCAGAATATTTCCTGCCTGCCCCCCTTGAATATTAAGTTCCTGGAGAAGCTTCTAGAATGCCGATAGGCAGAGCAGTACCCTAAACGTATCTCAAAGCAGACCATCTGTGATCCAGATTTACATAAGCCAGAGGAACCCTATTCTCCCAGAAGAGCACTGTAGAGTCTTCAGATTTCTTCCCCTTCCGTAAACGATACGGCAACCATCTGAGCTGAAAAACGGCGGGGCGGAAATAATATTATCGAGAAATGTTAGACCCGTCAGCTTGCAAATGCTGTCACCCATAGTCTTGGGGAAACTCCTCCCACGATTTCCCTTACAGTTTGGGGTTGTAAACCTCTTTGTTTGTATTAAATGAAAGATTCAGGCATTAATGGTATAAATACTAAGAATTAATTAGACCTTAGTTATCGAAAGATAAAGAGCAGTGTAATTAGAGCAAGTAGTTTGGGACCCATTTCGTGAAGGGGAACGTCTACTGCCAGGACCTTCATTCTAGCTGGTCACCTGTCACCACTAGTCCACAGATCCCATGACCTTCACACCCAACCCTTTCTGGCCCTAGCTGGCTCCCATCCAGGTCATTTGCTATCGTATTGTGAAAGTGACCTTAGACAATACAAATCTGCTTATCGTACACCCATTCAAAGTCTCCATCGTTTTTTTAAGAAGAAAAGAAGTCTCCTGCACTCAAGATCCAATCCACTTCAAATTAGAAAGGACTCGGGCAAACAAAAGTGCATCCAGAGGATGGTGAAAAGGTTGTTAGAGAACCTGGGAAATCCGACAGGATAAATGCCTAAAGAACAGAAGACCTGTAAACTGGATGAGAGGAAGTTACCGTAATAAAGATATTAGCAGGGCAGGATGGGGTGTGGCTAGAACCAGCTTACAGGAGGATGGAGGACAGGGCCACTTGGAGTCACGAAGAAGTCGATCCAAGGACGTATCTATTAGCTGTGGATTCTCAGCAAAAGTTTATAGTCTGTTTGTATCTCAGTTTATGAATCTCTAAAATGGGGGTAATAGTGGTCTCAGGTTGTCATGAGAATCAAGTGGATATGAAGCAGATAGCACATTCCTGCGCCCGTAGCCACGATGGACGACGCTGGTTACGATGGCTACTCTCCCCATTACTTTCCAAAGAGCATTTCAAAAA
>NW_011915767.1:0-2932 GCF_000151845.1 Pteropus vampyrus | reverse complement strand
CAAGAGATACGGGGCATTCTGAGACCAAATGCTGCTTGTTTGGGGTTTGTGAACCTTTGAGAGATTTTAAGAAAGTCTGCAACATGAGCCAAAACAGGCCCTTTTGATGCACAAGCCACTGGAAGCAGTTTGAGTGGGCCAGCATGTTGGGTGGGTGGGATCTCAGGGACTCACCAGGGCAGGGCAACCAGTTTTAGCCAGGTTGATGGACACTCAAGTATGTTGCCTGACTGTGTCTGCATACCGGATTGGGGCAGGACTCAACAAAGGAACAATGGCTTCTGACAGCACTTCCATCTGGGAGATAGCTGCTGCTCCAGCTCCCACCCTGGAACCAGCAATTTGGTTCCTCCTTTTGAGTTGTTGGTGCTTTTCAACTTGCTGCCCCAGTGCTGGGGCTCAGTGAGAGTAATTCTGTCAGTGGTTAAATGCTTAGGTTCTTTAAGAGGAATGCCTAGAACTCCAGCTGCCCTCCAGCTCACTCAGCCACAGTCTCCACTGGTTTACGCAGCCAAAAGTTATGGAAACTTCCCTTCCCAGCACTAGAAATCTGAACTGGGGTCGGGTGGGGGACTGATTTGAGGCTGGAATCCTTTGCTCCTCACAGGGGACCTCTGAAGCTGAGAGGTCTCTCCTAATTTTTAACTGCCACACATGAGTGTAGGACCAACCCGGTCTGAGTCTCCACCCCTCTTAGCAGTCTCAACATGGATTCTTCTGTATATCCTTAGTTGTATGACTTCTGTTCATTGTGACTTCTGGCTGTTCTCAGTGATGGTTTTTATATACTTTAGTTGTAAATTTTTATGTCGTTGTGAAAGGAGGAATGCACAACATTTACCTATTTTTCCATCTTGACCAGAAATCTCCTTATTTCCTTCCTTCCTTCCTTCTTTCCTTCCTTCCTTCTTTCCTTCCTTCCTTCCTTCCTTCCTTCCTTCCTTCCTTCCTTCTTTCCTTCCTTCCTTCCTTCCTTCCTTCCATGTACTATGCTAGATACCTTTGGTATAGACTTTCATAAAACTCTTTACCTAAATTATCACAGCACTTACTATGTGTTAGGATTTACCTAAATTATCACAGCACTTACTATTACTATGTGTTAGGATTTTTTGTTGATACATTATCATTTCTTTAAACTGTAAGCTTCTTTGAGTATGGAACATATTTATCTTACTCACCAACGTAATACTGACATCTGCCACAGTATTTTTCACGTCAGAAAAAATAAATGCTTATTTCATGGTCACTTAAAAACATTAATTGTGCAATTAAAAAATTATGCATATTTATAATAGAAACATTAGAAATAATAGGACAAAAAATAACAAAATCATTAGATGTCTTATCATCCAGAGATAAATACTATATTATTCTTTCAGACATTTTTTATGTAGGTGTATGCAAATATATATTTCTACATTAGTGTTCCAAAGTGGAATCAGATTATACATATTGGTTCTTCTACCTTTGTTTCCCGCCCCCGCTTATTTTAACCTCTCCACCCAAAGCGTAATTTATTGCTGTTTTCTAAACCAGCCATTTGACACTATTTTAGCTTTATATTTTACATGTATCATAAAGGTAATTTTTCTTTGGCTAGTTTTATAGACCAGCCAAATACCTTCACAGGCCCCATCCTTTGCTGCAAAGACTTTCAAGCTAGAGAATGAGTGACAGAAACCATCACATTAGTGTTTTGATACAGTGTTCTTCTCGCTGGTATAACATATAAATTCTTTACCAGAAGAAGAAAAAAACAAAAACAACAAAAGTGAAACAGAAGAGTTTTTTAGGTAGCCCAATCAGGCAACTTCTGGACCACCAGTAGTATAGGCCATTATTGCAATTAGAATACTACATATTTGTACCTTTTTTAAAATTTTTAATCACAAAACTTCAATATTGTCCTCAAGAAAATGGTATTTTGAGAAAGTTCTGAAGCAAATGTTGGCTATAAGTTTAATTGTACCTTCAAATTGCAAAGAAAGATATGTCCTGTATTCAGTGGTTAGCATTCCATCCAGAGAAGGTAGACTAACAAAGTATGCAAATGATGTCATATAGTAATTACTTCATTCTAATAATTGTATATTTATTCTTGAAATATACAACAATTTTTTTTCAAATTTCAAATAGCAAGCCACAGAACGTTATATGAAAATTGGACAAGAACAAGCCTTTCCTAGTATTGTACATTGCTTTTCTCTTCGTCATAGAGAAGAAGACTCCCTGACCTAATAATACACACATCCATTGTTTGAATATAAAAACTCTTTTGTTTTTATAATTGTGAATACAGATTAGGTATTTGAGGTTCTTGTCAACTATGTATAACTATAATGCAAGAGATAATGAACTTTTAAAATCAACAGCTGAACAAATTCTAAATGAACACAAGTATATTAGAAAAATAAACCTGGAAAAATACTTTTCTTTGTATCTGCTGTGTGATTTTTCTCTAAAAACTAAACTAATTGTCAAAAAGTAGGTGAGAATGGGGAGACAATTTCAGAAAAAGTATTGAAAATTGTTGCTGATAATTCTATATTTTCATTGAAAGTTATCAATGGTTCTGATTCTATATTTCCCAAACTTTACATATTTTACAAAGACTACCAGGTGACATTTTCTATAAAAAATAATTTAAAAAATGCATCCTCATTCAACCCTATAAAAATATCTTAATGACTAAATATCACTAAATATTGAGATAATTACAGCAGATTCAAATATAAATTAGGTCTGTATGGATTTATTGGTATAAACCTAGTCTGAAGTATAGCTTTTCTAAAAATTTAAATGTTTGTAATATGTTTGTAGCTTATTTTTGTATTAGATAATCTAATTCTCTAAGAGTTACTTAGGGGAAGAAATAAAAATAAACTAGACGCATATTTGATTACTAAGAAATTTATATGTACTTATGACT
>NW_011915766.1:0-2726 GCF_000151845.1 Pteropus vampyrus | reverse complement strand
TGGGCAGGGAGTTTTAAGCCAGCCAAATTTATGAGAGCACATTTCACAGGAATCTTTATTTATTTATTTTAAAAGAAGTCCTGTGCAGAGCACGTGATTACATGATCCCCATGTTTATTAAAGTATTATTGATGTAATTTCGATGGAGAGAGATATATATATACATATGTATATACACATATATGTATATACACTTATATGTATATATATATATATATATATGTTCAAATAATCTTTGTTGGACATCAAGGCTGTTTCAAATTTTTCACAATTCTAATTATCACTCTGGTGAAAAATTGCATATAGTACTTTCTGAATAGCTCTATTTCGAACAAATCGTTTTGAGGAGGTCGAGGGCTATGTGCATTTTTAAGATTTTAAATAACTTTTGCAAAATTGCTTTGTACATTTAGGCTTCCACCACGCTTGTACAACCCACTCCCTCATCCCGCATAATTTCTGTAAGTCCTCCCTGACCCACAGTATGGAAGGGGTATCATTATGCTGTTTAAATTTACATTTATTTGATCTCTAAAGAAATCGAACTTTTTATGAGCCATTTTTGATTCTTTTTTCAGAGCCAGCGAGTGACGATGTGGGAGGGGCGTGGGTTGGGAAGTGTCTTCCAGCACCTATGAGTCACAGTGGCAGGCCCGTCAGAGCTCAGCGGCCCGGTGTGGGGCCGTCGATGAACAATCGGACGGACCTCCGTAACTCGCTGCAGCTCTGGAACGTGTCCCTCATGCCTCTCCTTTGTTAAGTGGACATGTTTCTCTGGACACACCAGAACAGTATGGGAATTTTAGATTACCGAACATTCTTGATAAATAACTATTATCAATATTTTGCCCAAAAAGTTTCACTGAGGGGCCCACCAGCTGGAAGAAGTATAATTAAAGCCCCCTCACCGGAGAGAAAATTTAAAAAAATAAATAAAAAGGTATTTGGAAAGTTTTACTCATTGGTTCAAAATCACATGGGTGAACTAGAACCCAGGACTTACACACACACGTGCGTGCGCACACACACACACCCTACCCCCTGGTTCTAGCGGCAGAGGAAGGGTCACCTGTACAAATATGCAAAATGCAAAAGAATTTACTTTGGTTGGACGCACATCCATGGTCTGCAGGGAGCCCAGAGGTTTTCCACGGAGATTTCCAGTAGGGGAGAGGGAGTGACATGGCCGGCAGCTACCTGCTCTTTCCTCCCACCCAGGAACAGCCCCGATGTCAGGGGACAGTGTCGGCCCTGAGTCCCCAGGATCTAACCACGACACTGTGCTCACCAGCGCAGAACAGACAAGAACAGTGCCAGGCAGCAAGGCCCCCAAGCATCGTGACTACGAGATTTCAGAAAGCGTGTGAGGTCCCCACTGCAGGGACAAACGGGTACCTGCTCTACACTAAGAGCCTTGGTTATCTGCGAAATTTCAACCCCTGGCTCCTGGAGTCAGCTTTAGATGTGTGCGGATGTGGCTGGTCTCTGGATATCTGTCCCTCTGAATCACGAAGAGGAGAAAACCCACTCTGCCTCTCTGGCAATTAACCGTGGCTACTGGTGCCCTCACTGTAACCTGCAGCTCAGAGGTCAAGCCCCTGCCCAGTAACAGCAGCAGCTGCCAAGCTTTTATCTCTGGGGCACCTCCAGGAGCATTAGGGGCTGGGTGACCCAGCGTGGTGCCCAGTCACAGCGAGGACAGTGGCTGGTGGGCCGGGGCTGGTTTTCATTAAGCAGCGTCTCACCCAGTCTTCAAAGCTGGAGGCCTCTGACGCCAGTGCTATGAGTCCCAGCTGCCGTGTGTGAACCCGACCCTCCGGCCTGTCTTCAATTTAAAATGCCGAATTCAGGGAGACCCAGGCGGCCCCCACTTCCCCTCTGGCCCCCTGCACCACCGCCCGCTGGCGCAGAACCTCGTGTGAGGAGTCGGGCCAGCAAAGCTGCCTGGGATCGCAGCAGGAACTGCTGAGCCCAGATCGTGAAAGATGCCTGTGCCAGCCAGGGACCCCTCATGTTAGCAGCCCACATCTCCAGGCACGGGGAATTCCAAAGCGGGGTTCCGGCTGACAACTCGAAAAGCTCTCTGGGGAAGCGGGGGGGAAAAAGCAAACACGGCTGCTAGCAGGCCCCGGCGCTCACTTCCAGCGACGGCCTGCTTGACTTCTGGGTTGAGGACCGTGGCTCTGGGGCTCCAGGGACATCCTCTGGGGCGTCGTTAAGGTCTGCTTGGCCCCACCCCAGAGTTTCCTGCTGAAGCAGGTCCGCATTTCCAGCAACTACCCGGGAGAGGGGGGTGCGGCCAGCCTGGGAGCTACACTTGGAGAACCACGGAACGGGGGTGCGCTGGCTAAGCCAGAAGGCCTCCTTCATGGAGATGCACCCCAGCCGCCTCTGCAGGGGCCACATCTAAGCATCCCTCGACCAGGCCTGGCGAGGACCGCTCTCTGGGGAGACCCCCGGTGGCCGGGTGAGGGTGCAAGACGGGACAGCACAACTTTCTAAACAGGACATCTATTTCCTGCGGGAACTCTGAAAAATAAGATGTCACATCCGAGAGTGCTCGGCCCAGCGGGCCTGAAGCCAGGATGACGTCATCTGCCATGTGGCCTCCTTGTCCTTCTCATATCTTTGTCCCACCCCCTTTGCTGTCCCTGCCCCTCAGAGAGGTTCCACTCCCCTTTTATAACCCCAGAGCCCACCGTGCTCTTGAAGTCTGACCACGTCCC
>NW_011915765.1:0-1523 GCF_000151845.1 Pteropus vampyrus | reverse complement strand
TCACTAATTCTACACTACATTCAACTGTCATACCTCTTTAGTCTCTTTTAATACACGTGTGACGGTTCCTGAGTCTTTCTTGTATTTCACAATATTGATTTTTTTTGAGTAAAGGCCAATTATTTTGTGGACTGCCCCTCAGTTTGAGTTTGTCAGCTCTTTCTTCCTGATCAGATTCACGTTATTCGCTTTTGACCCACAAAAGTGAACATGCATGGTTTTTAATGATTGTAGTAAGATTTTGTTTTACGTAAGTAATCCCTTATTATAGAATTGTGGGCTATTTTTTAATTTTTCTCTATTTTCAAAACGAAGCTCTTTCCTTCTCTTCCTATCAACTACCTATCTATTGGCTCTTCATTAATTTCTATATTAACAATTTATTCATTATATTAAAAGAATGGACATTTTAAGGCCATTGATATATTAATAACTTTTTCTAAAAAGCTCCCGGTGACTTGCACTCCCACAACTGATGAGTGTCTGCTCTACCTCAGGCCAAATGGCCTTGCACACTCGCATGTTACAAGATATATTTTGATTTGGAAAGACAAAAAACAATATCGCATTGCTGTGTTCGTAGAATCTATCTAACAGCATGGTTATGAAGGGCATTGTTCCTCTCATGACACTGAATATATTCATTCATTTGTTCATTCCTTCACTCATTCAGCAATAGTCACCGAGTGTCTGCTCTGTGCCAGTATTTTTCTATATGCTAATATCGAGCTCTCGTGTAAAGAAATAAACAAGATAATACAGCTGGTGCTAAGGGCTATGAAACAGTCCAAGAACATGTAATTTGAGGGGTACTCCAGGTAGACACAGGCAAGAGGCCTGGTACCTGGAGAAAGATGACCAAGCAGGTGTGGAAAGCTGCTGGGGGCACAGGGAGAAAAGGGTATGGCCCCTGGAACAGCTCCCGTTTCGTTTCATAGTACTTACCACAAAATTCCATCCAAATGTCCGTAAAACATTGCCCTTTACTAAAAATACGAACCCCTATTCTGCCCCATCCCAAATATCCACTTCTAAGCCTGCCCTTCTACCTGTCTGTCCCAGTCAGCAGAGTCTGAACTTCACCGTGTTGTAATTTGTGAATAATAATGAAAGCCTGAAAACGCTCTGAAATTAAAGGGAACTCAAAAACCATTCTGATATTGCTCAGCCTTGCAATTACCTGAACATCAAGGAATCATTAATGAATTGGGCTGTCTCGATATTGGATTAATGGCCACTTTCAAGAGGAAAGGGGGCCGATGCCCAAGAAAAAAGTGTGTGTGTGTGTGTGTGTGTGTGTGTGTGTGTGTGTGTGTGTGTGTGTGTAGTGTGTGTGAGAGAGATCTCTTCCAAATAACAGGGGGTGGTGGGCTGCAGCCACAGGTAAGGAGGGTAGGGTATTCACAAAGAAGAGGAACCCAGGTTATGCTGTGGACTGAGACTGGGCCAGCAGGAATTCCAGCTCCCTAAGGCCTAGTCCCTCCTCCTGGCTCTGTCAGAGTGAGTCAGGAGGCAAGAAATGA
>NW_011915764.1:0-1966 GCF_000151845.1 Pteropus vampyrus | reverse complement strand
TTTGGCTTGAGTTTTACAAAAACAGCCCCTCCCATATCCCCTTCCCTTAGACATAAAAGAAGCTTGAAGTCACTACCTTTTAAAGATGGATTTGAAGATTAGGTCTCCCATCTTCTCCAATGGAGTCTTCTGGATCAATTAACTTTCCCTTACTCCAAATTCTGACATTTTGTCTTTTAGCCTTTCCAAGTGTCAGGCACATGGATTTTAGACTGGTAACATGACCAAACTCCAGCTGGCCACTTTGGTATCTGACTTAATAAGATGCCCTATAGTGGCTGCATTGCCTTCCCCTCCTGTAGCACTTCCCCTCATCTACCCATATTTCTTGCATTTTTCAATAAATTGCTTGCATTTGAACTTGATCTCAAGCCAGCTTCTTCAAAACCAAAACTAAGATGCTCACTGCTCCTGATGCTCAGCCTTTTCTATCACTCATGGATCCAGTTTCTAGCAACACATTCCCTTTGTCTGAAACTCTTGGAGGATTTTCTCATGCTGGTTAGATGCAGCTAAGTGCTAGGTACTAGGAATTAGAAACTACAATGACTCAGGTGAACAAGCATATTTCTTATTCCTAAGGGGCTCTCAGGCTAAAAGGGAAGAGAAACAAATATACAGCATATGATGAATGCAGCAATTCATAAAGACGCCAGTTCAGAGGAGAGAGACATCTTTTGGAGATCTGAACTGGCAGTTAGATGAGATCAGAGAAAACTTCACAGTAGAGTTAACAGTTAAGCTGGATTTTGAAAGATGAGTTTTCTAAGTGGATAAAGAGAATGGCAAACGGCATTCCAGACAGGGAAGCAGTGTTTGCAGAGTTATCAAGGGGTAAAACACTCTTCACATTTAGAGACATATAATTGTTTTCCTGGAGAATAAAGTGGGATTTGGAGAGAGGCAATGAGGCAGTACAGGGTGAATTCCTGCCAATGGAAATTCAAGTCCTGCACCAAGAGAGGGAGGGTTCTTGACTGGATGCAGGAAAGAATTCAAGCAGATGCCAGAGATAGAGGTAAAATTTATCAGAGAAGGAATAATGTTCCACAGACAGTCATGGTCTCCTCTCAAAGACAGAATGAAAGAGCTGAGTGGGACAGAGAGATAGAAAGAAAAGATCATGAGAGGGACAGAGACAGACCCCAAGTATTCAGGGAATTCAGTTTATATATCATTCTTAGTTTCTATGTATTACAGTTTAAAGACTCTGTTTACCTATTTTCCTTTGATGGTATGGGTATGCAGTGTGAAGAATAGGGTAAGTAGCATGAGAGGTATGAGTACCTATCAAGAAAGCATGCTGGCAATCTCCAGCCTTTGTTCCATAGGTTCCCCGTGGTGGTTTTGATGGTAGGGAATCAATTTATAACTTTTTTTTCTTTGGATTTCTTTTTTTATTGTTTATTGGGGTAACATTGGTTAATATAATTATATGATTTTCAGGTGTACATTATAATTTGACATCTATATTTTCTATTGTGTGATTACCACCCAAAGTCCAATTACCTTCAGCTACCATATATTTGATTCCCTTTACTCACTTCACCCTCCCCCTCCCCCCCTATTCAATTTACAACTTAAAGACTGTTTTCCCTTCATGATATGGGTAAATGGTTTGCTAGTAATCCCAAGAATCTTCCTTTGTTCTGGCAGTAGCACAAGGCAGGCTCTGAATACAGTTTATTTAACATTTAGTCCTCATGTCTCCTCCCTACTTTAGCAGGACATGTGGTTAGAAGGGGTGCAGCTGTTGTATATCGTGTTCTGGAGTTTATGCTGAGTACGCCTGAGATTGGCGTTAAAGTGTTTTAGGCATAGGAGTGACATGGTTGGATTTTACCTTTAGCAATATGACTCTGGGGCTCTGCAGAGGATGGATAGTTTGCTCAGACCTTAGCTAGCACATATAAATGACCTAACTCAATTTCTTTTTGATGAGCATGGTGCTTGCAATGCCTCATGT
>NW_011915763.1:0-3224 GCF_000151845.1 Pteropus vampyrus | reverse complement strand
TCACCTCCAATAAGTTTTTATTTTGACAAGTAACAAATTTTACTACATTCATGGAATAGAAATCCAAAATAGATTCATTCATTTCAAATTATAAATTCTTAAACTATTAAAATATTCATCTATTCTCTTAAGAATACAAAATATCTCTGTCTTTATTTATAAATATAAGAAAAAGGGAATCCATGCATTGTGTTGTTAGCTTGAGAAAAAAATGCTACATCAGTATAAAGATTTTGATAAGCACACTAAATCTCCTATCACATCAAAAAGTATATTTTGCTTTGTGTGCTTTTTTTGAGGTCTCTTGCTGGTGATACTCTTGTAAAATTCTCCAAGATCTAAAAAAGGCCTTGACTTTCTTTTGCTTCAGTTGCAAATCTATTAATAGGATGGGCAGAGAATTGTAATGCTTCACTGCTTTCAGCTGATGGAGGAGAAAGCAAGATCTTACTTTCAAAGTGGCATTGAAGCAAAATTAGCCCAGACATCCAGTTATGGAGTAAAGTAAAAACAAGCGTTTATTTCTTTCTTAAGGTCTTAGAAGGATGCACATCTCTTTTAAAAAATAAAAAATATTTCAAATATTTAAAATTTGAACAATTTCAGTTGCTCGAATAAAGGAAGAATGATGTGACTTTGTAGTTAGCATCTATAATAAATGACTACAGTTTATATATAAATGTGAGGTTGTTACATAGTGGCACAATAATGTTCCCTACAGGAAAAATTCTAAATTTCATAGGCTGCCATAACTTTCCTATCATAACATTATTATATAATGGCATTCAAAAATATTAATTTGGTTAAAAATGTCCAGCAAATATTTTTACTTGAATATATTTTAGTAAGAACCAATTCATACATTATAAAGGATTTTGGATATAAAAAAAAAATGATATGGAGAGCCACATGCCCAAATATTGCCAATTTGAAAGTCTTTCTCTGAGAACAAACTGATGATTGCCAGATGGTAGTAGAGAGGTCAGGAGGGTGAGGGGGAAGGTTGGTTGAAAAAGGTGAAGAAATTAAGAAGTACACATTGGTAGTTAAAAAATAGTCAAGGGGATGTGAAAGACAGCATAGGGAATATAGTGAATAATACTGTAATAACTATGTATAGTGCCAGGTGGGTGCTAGACTAATTGGAGGGGGGGGAATCAATTCATAAGTTATATAAATAACCACTATGCTATACAACTGAAGTAATATAAATTAATATCGAATGTCAACTCTAATTGAAAATAAAATAAAGATAAAAACAAACAAAAATGAAAAGTTTGCCTCCTATTTGAGGTAAAACTGTAAAAATAAATAGAGAAAATTCATTCTTTATGCGAAACTTTATATATAATTAATTTAATCTATTTTATAAACTTAGAATTTTAGGTGTTTTCTTACTTTAAAAACTTTGACTAGCATATATGAGGTTCAGAACAGAGAACAGTATCTATTTGCAAAATAATAAGCTACAAAATTTAAATTAGCTATAAAGAAAAAAAAAATCTATGAAAACAGAGTAGATCACACCGGAAATAAGCAATGGTAATAAAATTATTTGAATCATGTCACCTGCCACTAGTTATTTTTCAAAATGATGATATACACATACACACATAACCAAACATGCATATACATACAGAATATGCTTGATTCTATGTATTAAGAAATATATTAAAAAGTGATATAATTTCTAGAATTCATAAGATGCCAATACATGTTTTTTTCCTGTAATCTCTTTGTCATTTTGTGGCAATATGGTTACTGATAAACAAAGGACTGTACTGTGAAGTAGACTCGCAACCATCACACATCTCACTTAAGTGTGAAATATGCTAGTGAACTACTTACCTATTGCTGCTGCTACACATTAGCACAAACCTAGGTCTTAACACAAACCAAACATATTGTCTAACAGGTTAGCATTCAGAGTTAACAAGGTCTATCAGGGATAAAAACAAACTATTAGCAGAGCCCTGTTCCATCTGGAGCTCCTTTCTTTGCCTTGCTCAGCATCTAGCAGCTGCCTGTGTTCCTCAGCTTGTGTCTGCATCATTCGACCTCTGCTTCATCATGACCGCTTTCTTCACTTTTGACCCTCCTGCCTTTCCCTAATAACAACTCGTGATTACCTTGAATCCACCTGGATATTCTAGGATAATCTCCCCATTCCCACCTATCCCTTTTCATATTATTAAATTTACAACAACATTGTTATTTTTCTCATGTTTATTGTGTCTTTGCTTTTCTGATTATTTATGTTCTTCTCTGTCACAGACTTATATATGTGATTTGAAAACAGTACAGTTGAGTTTTGTTTTATATATTTCAGTTTAAGAATATGTGTTTTTAATGGAGTCATAGTTTCTTGAAATGCCTGGTACATACAGTGACACTGACAATTAGGCCTAATTTCTCTTCCTTGTCTCTGTTCTCCTCTGCTCTGTCTCCTTTACAGGTTCTGACTATTGTAGATCTTGTTGAAATTACTAAATGTGCTTTTCTGTCCTTCATGTCCTCTCACTCTACTTTCTCCCTATACTATTATAATCACTATACCATTTTATTTCAAATTCAGTGAAATATACATTACTCCCAAATGTTATCTCAAGACAGCCCTTTCTCAGTAACCCCTAAATCCCGTTTCTTCAACATTCATATTTAAATCATAACTAAGTCTTAAGAAATTTAATTCATGAATGTGGTCCACACCTACATTTCCACCGTGGTCTTGGTCATTCAACCTGTAAACACCCTACCCATGTGATAGTATTTTTCTTTCTGTTAACTCTTTCTGTTAAAATCGTTTTGCTCCATGTTAAGATGTAAGTGACTTTTCCAAAATGAATGTATCTAGTGTCTCCCTCTGTTATAAACACTTATAATTGACTTCAACTTCTATCAGGATTAATACACAAATTTTTAACCTTAACAGTTACTTTACACTACTCTCTCTCTCACAGGCCAGTCACATAAATATTTTTCTCTCTTTGTCTCTCCAATATGACTTTTCTCACAATCTCTATTAACTTTACACTGTTATTTTGTTTTGTTTTGTTTTGTTTTGTGTTTTTTCCAGTCTAGTTATTACTCATTCTCTAGAATTGATTTCTCAGTTAGGACTCTGTGATTTCCTGTCATCCTTAACTACAGTAGCCTCTGGGTTAAATTTTCCATTGACACCATTTCCCATTTATAGCATTTGTAATTTCTGCTACATTTAAATT
>NW_011915762.1:0-3149 GCF_000151845.1 Pteropus vampyrus | reverse complement strand
GCCCTGCAGACACTCGCACGTGCCCTGAGCTCCTGGCACCCTCTTTCCAGCTGTTGTGGCCCCACCCAGCCTCAAATCCAGCAGGCCCTGGGGGCAAGCAGGAGGGTCGGCAGGTCCGACCACTGCCTGGCCACCCAACCGGCCACCCAACTGAGCAACATGGCCCAGCCTCTCCTGGCCATCCCAAGCCCCTCCCCCTGCTGGCCTACGCCCCGCCCCATTACCGCCGCAGGCTCCAGGGTCCAGGCAGAGGCGCTGCTGGCTGAGTGGCCCCGTGCAGAGGGCCGGGTCCCCAGCCCACGGCCTCCCTGTCTCAGGGTCCAAACAGAGGCGGTGGCGGTGCTGCTCTGAAGCCAGCCAAGGTGCCAAGGTGGGAGAGAGGCCAGCTGGGTCCTGCGGCCACCGCTCCTCTAAGGCGGCGGCCCTGGAGGCAGGGGCCAGGACACTGGCAGGCAGGCAGGGCCCACAGGGTGACCACTCAGACCAGCCGCTCAGAGGCAGAAGACCTAGGACAGACAGCGTGTGGCGGGCGCCTTCCCAGCGACCAACCCCCAGACCCAGGGACCCCGGTGCAGAGGGAGGGAGGGGCTCAGGTTACCGCCAGGAAGACTAGGGGGGCGTGGAGGATCTGGGTAGGGTGACCAGCCGTCCTGGTTTGTCTGGGACTGTCCCAGTCCTGGTACTGAAAGTTCCAGGTTCCAGAAACCCCCCCAGTCCTGGGCAAATGGGGACAGTCGGTCTGCCTAGTCCAGAATTACCTTGACAGCCCTGGCTGGTGCACTGCAGCTCTCCGTGCTGGCATTCACTGCGGGAGGGGACAGTCAGGGTGGGCTCTGGGAGGCAGGACCCAGCCCAGGGCAGTGAGCATGTGGGGGTGACCTGAGCTCTAGGCTCAGCTGCAACAGGACGGGTACCGGGCTTAGCCTGGCCTTCTCTGTGGGGGGCCCCTCCCGGCCCCCTGATGCTACCTCCCCCACCCCCATCACTCACCACTCTTTACAGCCCAGGCGCAGGTGGTCCCCAGGGGCCAGGGTCACCCTAACTCCTCCTGAGATGTGCTGGCAGCTACACTGCTCTGCAGGGACACAGCCCCCAGTCTGCTCCAACAGCCCCTGTGCAGGAGGGGACACAGGGACAGGGCTGTGTGGCAGCATCTACGCACGCGCACGCCGGCACCGTGCCTGGCCCACAGAGGGTGCACAGAGGGTGCACGGCAGGTGCACACGTGCTGCTGAGTGAATGGATGGGCAAAGGGCCACAGGCGGTGCGAACGGCTGCTAAGAGCCCCCAAGACATGAAGTTCTGGAGGAGAGGGGCCGCCGGGGCGTCGTGGAGCGGAGGAGGTGTGGGGCTGTGGACAGAGGACCCCCTTCTCCTGGGGCGACTCCTCTAGCTCCGCCCCTCACCTCGGGGCAGTAGCAACCAGGCTGGCAGGGTGGCAGGTCCTGGCAGGGCTGGTGGCTCCGGTGTGTGGCACAGAGGCTGGCACAGGGGGAGCCACAGGCCTGGAACTCAAAGGGAGGCGTGCAGCTGTCCTCTGTGGCGGGGGGGACACACAGGCCGGTGGGGGGCCGCCCGGAGTCACCCTCCACCCCCCGATCCCAGAGCACATAGCGCCTGTCCCGTCGAGCCCCCGTGAGGGGGCAGGACTGCCCCCTGCTGCACGCAGGGCAGCCCAGAGTTGCCCATCCAGCACCCATGGCACTGTGGGTACCTCCAGGTTTGGGCCCTGGGGAGCCTGGACTCTGCGTGGAGGATGGGGCTGTGGGGGGTCGGGGGCCTGGCAGGTGGTCCAGGGATACAGAGGAGCAGAGATGGAGGGGAGCCCCCACACCCCGCTCTGTGCCCGGGGCGTCTACAAAGGGACAAAGGCACAGCTGGACCAGCAAAGTGGGAAAATCATGGCAAAGACTCAGGGGGTGTGGTGGGGAGGAGCAGCTGAGAGGAGAGAGTAGCTGAGGGCCGGGCAGAGGAGTAGCTGGGCTGCTGAGGGGAGGGGTCGCTGCAGGCACAGGTGGCCACTCTGAGATCTTGGGGGCACAGGCTCATGGTGAGAGGGGCTCACGCCCTGTCAGGGTTCAGCTTCCGGGCTCCTTGCTCCTGGGGCCTCACCAGAGCAGTTCCCAATGAGGCAAGGCCGGAAGTGGCCGTCCAGGCGGGTGCAGAGGGCGCCCTCCCCCGCCCCTCCGGGCACTGGCCTCTGGTGTCGGTAGCGCTGCTGGACCAGCACCTGGCACGAGCATCGCGTCCAGCTGCTCCAGCTGCTCCACACGCACTCCTCTAGGGACCAAGGTGGGCGTGTCGCTCAGGGGGCCTCTCGGGGCTCCCTTGGCCTCTCTCCCACCCGCCCCCTCCCTCATGCCGGCTTTAACCAATCCCCTGTGTGGGAAAGGGCAAAAGCAAGCCAGGGATTCAGAAAGGTCCCCACTGCCCAGGTTCCCTGTCACCCAGCCGTGAGGGTGGCATCTCAAAGCATTCTAAAGGAAGAGGGAGCAGGGGAGGAGCAGATAGGGATATATTTGAGGGGATAAGCTGGGGGTTGGTTTGGAGACCGTCCATTATTCCCTGAGTCTGCCCGGGAGAGAGCCTCCCTTCCCGTGCACACATACCCAGGCAGGGCCCCGGGTAGCAGGCCTGGGTGTCCAGGTGGAAGAAGCTGCCATTACAGGTCCGGTTGGCCTCGGCCAGCGGGCAGGGGCAGGACCCAGAGCGGGAGGCCAAGCCTGGGCCGCAGCTTTGAGAACAGGGCCCCCAGAGGCCCCAGGAGCAGGCGGCCCGCAGCCCTGGGCAAGGCTGCCACCCGCAGCGCTGGCTCTGGGTGTCGGGGCCCAGGCAGGCGGGCACTGTGCGGTGAGGGGCTGAGGCTGTGCAGACTCGGGTGCGGGCCTGGGTCCCGCCTCCACAGGAGACAGGGCAGTCAGACCAGGGGGCCCACAGCGTCCAGGCCCCGGGCACTGTGGGAGGGCACAGGCGAGGTTATTGGGGTGGGAGGCACGAAGGCCCCGAGGGCTGGTCGGGACGTGTGTGTGTGTGTGTGTGTGTGTGTGTGTGTGTGTGTGTGTGTGTGTGTGTGTGTGTGTGTGTGTGTGTGTGTGTGTGTGTGCAAGTAAAGGACACAGCAAGCAGATGGGCCACAAAGGCCCGGGCCA
>NW_011915761.1:0-4220 GCF_000151845.1 Pteropus vampyrus | reverse complement strand
CGGACAGACGGACGGACGGGACGGGATGGACCAGATGGATGAGTGGATGAATGGATAAAGTGGGTGGGTGGGTGGGTGGACGGACGGATGGACGGATGGACAGATGGATGAGTGGATGGATGGATGAGTGGGTGGGGGGCTGGAGGGTGGGATGGACGGATAGATGGATGGATGATGAACGAATGGGTAGATGATGAATGGAAAGGTGATGAATGCATTCCCATATGAGCTAACAATGGGGGCAGAGACTTCCCCACACCCAGAGCCCTCTAGCCACACCTCCCACGTGACGCCAGACCTGGGGGGCCCTGCGGGCTCCCTGGCTCACCACAGAGCCTCTCGTCGGAGCCATCCAGACAGTCCTCTTTCCCGTCACACAGCTGCTCCTGCTCCACGCAGCCCAGCACCTCGCAAGGCACCTGCCCTGGGCTGCACTGCGCGGGCGGGAAGGGCCCTGGGGTGACGCTCTGGCCTGTGGGCACCAGCACAGCCAGCTGACCGGGCACGAGGCCCACCCCGCCCTCCCTCCCTCCCTCAGCCACCTCCCAGCAGTGCCCAGCCCTCTTTCTGGTATCTGGTGTGCCCTGCTTCCTGCTTCTCTTAGGATAACGGAAAAGTAATGAACGGCATCGGGAGGCTTGGGCCCTGGGTCTCGTCCTACCCAAACTCCGACCTCATCCCAAGCTGCGTGGCCTAGAGCAAAGTGGCCAACCTCCCAGGGCCTCTGTACCCCCACAGGGAAGTTGCTGGGAGGCTCAGGCTTCATAGGCAGAAGGCGGAGTGATCTTACTGGTAGGGGCCACTGGAGGCACTAGGTGAGGGGGCGGTGCTGTCACGGCAGCTGTTCCTGGTTGCAGGGCCTTGGCCTCGGGCTGGGATGTGGGGGTGACGGTCGTGGTCTGCACAGATTCCCCAGGACTCGGGAGAGGCGCCTTGGAGGCTGGCACATGGCTCACTCGCCCCTTCCCTGGGGGTGCAGGTGGGAGAGGGGTGAGGCCCGCCGGTTCTTCTTCCCCGAGACGAGGCCAGGGGTACCCCCAGCCTTGCAGTGGTGCCGGGTGGTGCCACCTCTGGTTCCCTCTGAGTCCTCGCCACCCTCCTCCCCTGGGGGCTCCTCCACCAACCCCAGACCCACTCACCGGGCGGGGCACAGCGACAGCATGATTCTCCCCCTCCTTCCACCAAGACCCAGCCCTGTGGGCACAAGAGGCCACCCGCTTGCCTCTGCCCCTGTCCCCAGCTGTCACCAGCTGTCCTTAGCTATCCCCAGCTGTCCCCAGCCCTGGCCTTCACACACCAACCCCTCCCCCTCTGCCCCCACCACATCCGCGCCCCTCACCTGGGGGCAGCTGCCCAGTGGGCAGTAGGGGGAGCAGCGTGCGGTGCCACCGTGCAGACACTGGCAGACCACGCAGGGGCCCCCTCGCCAGCGCTCCCCGACGCGGTGGACCCGCCCGAGGTGATCGCAGCCTTCACACGGCTCGGTCTGGCACCTGGGAAGGGAGGGCCGCCCCTTGCCCGGTGAGTGGCTTGCCCCGGCGACCAGTCCTTCTTGGTTTGCCTGGAGTAAGGGGGTCTCCCAGGACCTGGACTTTCAGTGACAGAACTGGGAAAGTCCTGGACCAACTGAGACTCGGTCACCCTGTAAGCCACACCCTGTTTCTGCACCCGAGAATCTGCAACTGGCCCAGGAGAGGAGCATGGAAGGGCCCTTGGCCAGTGTCACCCATCCCCAAGGGGGCTGGGCAGGCAGATACAGCTACACCTCCACGAGCCTCACGCAGGTCCCTCCAGAGGCTCGGGGTGCAAACCAAAGACCCGTACCCGCCCGGGGACGTGTCGAGTTGCATTCAAGAGCTCCCTTCAGCCCTTTAGGACGTAGGGAGCATAAAACAAATGTGGGAGAAGGCCAGGGGTCCCCAAAGATGTGCTGGGGGTCCCGAGGTTTAGACTAATGGGGTGCAGAGTGGGGGTTTCTCCTTGGGGGAAATGTGGAAGCACCCCGAGTGAGAAAGGGCCCACAGGCAGCTTCCTATCAGGGAGCGCAAGGAGAGGCGCCCGGTCCCTGCAGGTCTCGGGTGGGTGTCGAGTACCTGCGGGCTTTGCGGTAGATGCCCCGGCACTGGCGACCCTGGCCGGAGAGGCGGGGGTTGTTGGGGCTCCGGAAAGACCACTGAATGCCCCGGCTCCCACAGGGGCCCAGGCACTCAGCCCAGGGGGACCAGGATGACCAGCCACAGTTCACTGAGAAAAGACCAAGAGTCAGGGCCCAGAGGAAGGCAGGCACCTGGCTGGGCGGTCTGGGAGGAAACCGGGGACCCCCGGGCAGGGCTGGGGGTGGGACGCACCAGCACAGTCAGGGTTGGGCCGGCAGCTCTGGGGCCGCCCGTCTCGGCAGATGCAGAGCTGGCAGTCGGCCTTGACGTGCTGTCCAGGCCAGTAGCGGGCACCGTCCACCAGGCAGGGGCACTGTCTGGGCCACACACACCGGCCCTCATCGCCCAGCACCTGCCCCGCAGGGCACCAGCAGCCTGGGGAAGGCCCAGAGGGAGGCTTCCCTGTAGAGGGCTGGGCCTTGAAAGCACGCCCGCCACTCCTGAGCCCGGAGTCCCCTCACCTGGGCTGCTGCAAGGCCGGTCAGTGGGGCACGCCACCTGACCTGAGATGTCATCGCAGGTCAAAGGGCAGGGGGCGCAGGGCCAGAACACCAGCTCTCCAGAGCAGGTGGCATTGGGGCAGCTGTCCTGAGGGCAGGGCTCTGAGAGAGAGCGGACTGGGGGTCGGGAGGGGGGTCCCCTGCAGGCACAGGCTGCCCGCCAGCAGCCCCTCTGCACCCCGCCCGCCGTGCCCTCCTCCATCGCACTCACGGGTCTGGCGGGCGCTGTGGGGGCCCCCGGGCAGCAGGGCGCATGTCCGGCCCCCGTTCTGGGGCGGGCGACATTGCCGCTGCCGGGCCATGGTGCCCGTGCACTGGCTCAAGGGAATGATGACCAGGGTGTCCAGGAGGCCCATTCACCGTCCACTGTGAGGCGGGGGCACCATGAGCTGGGGGTGGCGGCCCCAGTGGCCTCCCTCGCCCCTGTCCTTCCAGTCCCGCCAGCTGCACTGCCTTCCCCAGTGCCCAGGCCCTCACCTGGGCAGGCGGCCGTGAAGCAGGCCTGGGTCTGGAGCTCGGGGCCAGGGCAGAGCCGCAGCACCGGGAGCCCGGGCGGGGAGCAGAGGCGGCTCCGGGCCTGCACCCCGGGCCCGCACGTCCGGCTGCAGGGCTCCCACGGGCTCCAGGGGCCCCAGGCCCCACAATCCTGCTCTTCTGGGGAGGGGCCCGCCTCGCCCGCCAGGTCACAGTCAGGCTGCCCATCGCACACCTGGGGAGGCATGAGTCAGAGCTCTTTCCTCGCTAGGGGGCACAATGGCTTTGCCTGCTGCACCCCCCGCCCCCCACCCTCACCAGCTGGAAGCCGATGCACAGGCCATCAGGGCAGGAATACTCTGGGCAGGGAGCCCGTGTCCCGTTGGGGCCTCCTGGGGCTGGCAGCCCCTCTGAGGGGAAGGGGAGAGAAAGCACCGTTAAGCAGAGGGCGGCGGCCCCCTCATGCCTTGCCCTCCATCAAGGAACCCAAGTCCCATTACCACAGGCCAGCTCATCCTCGCCCTGGGGACAGTCAGGGACCCCATCGCAGAGCCGCTCTGGGTGCAGGCACACTTGGGGAGCCAAGGCACAGGGGAAGAGGTCACCGCATGGGGGCAGCTGGGTGGAGCCTGTGGACACAGAAGAGTCCTACTGAGCTCCTGCCCCTCCCCGCTCCCCCTGCAGAGGGGCTGGCAGGAGGGGCCCAAGGCCCGGAGCGGAAGCAGGTGGGAGACGGATCCAATATGCACCCGCACCCCGGGGAGGTGTTGTGACCTGCGGGCAGTCGCCCCTACTTGCGGGAAAGGTGGCCAGGACATCAAGGGCTGACACGGAGGGGCACAAAGGGAAACCTCAGGTCTGGCGAGGAAGGGCTGGGGGTAGCCTCCCAACGGGCCCTCTCACCAAGCCCAGAGAGCACCCCCCCGACACCCCATCTTTCCTAAACGTAGAGCAAGAACAAAAATGCCTCTTTCTTCTCTATCCTGGGGCCTGGGCTGGAGGGCACCAGTTTTCAAAGACAGTTTTAAGAAAAAGGTCTAAAGGATGCCGATGTCCTAGTTCATGCTTGATACCTGGCGGGCCCTCCCCA
>NW_011915760.1:0-2106 GCF_000151845.1 Pteropus vampyrus | reverse complement strand
AAGGCCCGGAGCGGAAGCAGGTGCCTTGTTTGGAGCCAATTTGCACCCGCACCCCGGGGAGGTGTTGCGACCTGCGGGCAGTCGCCCCTACTTGCGGGAAAGGTGGCCAGGACATCAAGGGCTGACTCGGAGGGGCACAAAGGGAACCCCCAGGTCTGGCGAGGAGGGGCTGGGGGTAGCCTCCCAACAGGCCCTCTCCCCAAGCCCAGAGAGCACCCCCCCCCCGACACCCCATCTTTCCTAAACGTATGCAAGAACAAAAGCCCCTTTCTTCTCTACCCTGGGCCTGGGCTGGAGGGCACGAGTTTTCAAAGACAGTTCATGAAAAAGGTCAAAGGAGGCCGATGCCACAGACCTAAGTCACTCTGTAGCTGGCGGGCCACCCCAGCCCGAGAGCGAAGGTCCCCTGGGGGTGGGGAGCAGGGGCTGCGGGGGGGCGGGGGAGGGGGCGCTCACCGCAGGCGTCGGGGCCCTCGTCCGAGGCGGCGGGGCAGTGGGACACGCCGTCGCCGTCGCCGTCGCCGTCGCACGGCCGCGGGGCCGCCACGCAGTGCGGGCCGCTGGCGCAGGGCGCGCGGTGGCGCGCGCAGGGCCCTCCGCAGCCGCGCTCGTCGCTGCCGTCGGCGCAGTCCTCCTCCTGGTCGCAGCGCCAGCCGCGCGGGACGCACTCGCCGCCGCCGCACGGAAACGCCCAGGGGCCGCAGGCGGGCACTGCGGCGGGCACCGCGCTCGACCCGGCGCGCTGACCCGGACCCCCCGCCGGCCGGGCTCTCCCTGCCCCTGCCCTGAGCCCGGCCCTCTCGCCACCTCCAACCCCTCCCCGTGTGAAGTCGCGCCCGCATCCTGCTGCCCTATCGGTCCAAGAATTGCCACTAGACCCCCCTCAGCTCAGAGGGGGCCTCGAACGTCCCCCCTGAACACATTCACGTCTTTCATTCTGGTGGCTCCAGGAGGCTGGGTCTGTGCCCTGCTCCTTCCCGCCCAGCAACCGCCCCAAAGCCTCCCGCTGAGATGCTCTCCCAGCCCCTCTCCCAGGCCTGGGGCTCTGGCTCTCTCACCCCTTTTCCTCCGCGAGACTCACCAGGGCTGGCGCTGGCCAGGGGAGTTGGTGGAGTCTCCCAGGAGCCAGCCGAGGGGCTGGGCAAGGTGCCAGCTGGGGGGATGGGCAGAGAGGGGAGGGGGCAGTGCCCAGGCCCCTCATCCGATCCATCCGGGCAGTCCCAGATTCCGTCGCACAGCTGGATGGCGCCCACACAGGTGCCATCCACGCAGGACACCTCCCCAGGGGTGCAGTTCACCTGCCCTGCAGCCAGAGAAAGGAGGAGCTGGGCCCAGAGAACGGCCCCTTATTCCGCTTGGGATGCCCCCGCTCACACACCCACAGGCGCCAGCTTCCCAGTGGGAACCTGGACTGGGGAAGGGGGAAGCGGGCAGGTTGGCGCTCGCAAGATGGGCCTTGCGGGAGGGGGTGCCTGGCGCACTGGAGTCCAGACGGGGACCACCCACCAAGACAGGACTCCTCGTCAGCAGCATCTGGACAGTCGGGGTGCCCGTCGCAGAGCAGGGCCGGGGGCAGACACTGCCCGTCAGCACAGGCCAGCCAGTCCTGGGGGCACGGGCAGCCCTGCTCATCGGTCCCGTCTCCACAGTCATCCTGCCCATCGCAGAGCTGGGCCAGGGGTAGGCAGCGGCCAGAGCTGCAAGACATCTGCCCCTCCCCACAGCCTGGGGTGGCACAGCCTGGAGTGGGGCAGGCAGGCAGGCTCAGGCCACTGACAGAGTCCCAGAGAAGTCTCTCACTCCAGAAAGACCAGAACTCTCAGCAGCTAATGGGAGTGGCAGCTCTGAAGCTGCCACAGGTCACATGCGTCAGTTACACACCCAAGGACCGACTTGTCCCTTGGCCACTGCCACGCGCAGGTGAGGACACTCACCTTCCTCGTCTGAGCCATCGCCACAGTCGTCCTGGTTGTCACAAAGCTACTCATGGGGGCACACAGCGCTCACTTTCTCGACACGGGGCCTCTCTCTCCGCACAGTCAGGCGCCAGCTCCTCACAGCGAGTACCGTGATCCTCACAAAGCCATCGACTTTTCCTGGCACGTG
>NW_011915759.1:0-1044 GCF_000151845.1 Pteropus vampyrus | reverse complement strand
ATACATCTGTGGTGTTCTAAGTCACCAGCTTTGAGTCATGTCGTTAGACAGCAGCCACAGGAAACTAATACACTGTTTCATTGTCATGGCAATAGAGAGAATGGGAAAGTTCTGGAAGGCTGTGGGAGAGAGAGAGAGACAGTTGGTCTCCAAAGGAAGACAGGCATAGGTTTGGAGTCAGAAAGACCTGAGCCTGAACCTCATCTCAGACGCTTCTTGCTGTGTCACCTTGGGATACCTGCTTTACTTCTCTGAGCTTCAGTTTCCCCATCTGGAAATTGGAAGTAATGATAAATTCTGCCACCTGGTGCTGTCGATGGGCTCCAACAAGTCTTTGTTGAGGGCACCTCTGTCCTTCAAGTTCTCTGGTCATCCCTCCACCCCCGTCCCCATTTCTGGACTTCCCCCCACAGTCTATCCGATCCACAGCAGCCATTGGAGGGCACCTATGAGTCAGATCTTGTCCCCCCTCTGCCCACAGCCCCCCAGGACTCCCACCTCCCTCAGGGTGAAAGCCCAAGTCCTCCCGGAGGCCGCCCCCCCAATTCCCGCCCCCTCTCTGCCCTCCCCTCCGACTTCTCCCCCCCTCGGCCACAGTGGCCTCCCCTCTGTTCTTCCAAAACGCCGGGCACAGCCCTGCCCTGGGACTGGCTGTTTCCTCTGCCTGGGATGCGGTTTCCCTAGATATCCCCATGGGACCCTCCCTCGCCATCTTTAAATCTGTATGTCACCTTGCTGAGGCCTTTTTGACCACTCTGTTTGACATTGGAAGTCCTCTCTTCTTCCCCACAGCACCTTTGCTTTCTACACCGCTACGTATTCACTCACCTGTGCTGTTTACTGTTCGTCTCTCCCCACTGGAATGCGGGGTCAATGAGTGAAAATTTTTGTCTCTTTCATTCACTTCTGCATCCCATGTCCAGAACCTAGTCTGGACCAAAGTAAGTGCTCAATAAATACGTGATCAGTAAATGAACGAGGTTGTACCCTAGAGGGCTCAGCACAGAGCCAAGGTACATAGAACTGCTCGATAATCTTCCTTTG
>NW_011915758.1:0-1659 GCF_000151845.1 Pteropus vampyrus | reverse complement strand
AAATTTATCATTGAACAGAATTTTGTGGGAACATTTTATTCTGTTCCAACTTCCTCATTTGGTTCAAATCAAAGGCTGAGAACTAGAGTCATCTGAAGACTTATTTACTTACATGTATCTTGGTTGTGCTAGATTTCATCTTGGAATTAGCTGGAACTATTGACCACACACCTACATAAGACCTCTCTGTGGCTTAGGCTTTCTCAGAACATAATGGGTGAGTTCTAAGAGCAAGCAACTCAAGAAAGGCTTGGTCAAAAAAGTATTGCCTTTCCTAAACTAGTTTTGTATATCATGCAGAGTCATTTCTGTTGCCTGTCATTCATTAGATAAAAGTACCTCAGACTGACCCATATTCAACAGGAGGATAGTTAGATACTAGGCTAAACATTTGTTCGAAAAAGTGTCAAAGTTTAAAGAAATGTTTTAACACCATCACAGATATTTTAACCTTTTCTTGTAACTTATGTTTTGTTTGTTTGTTTTATTTTAAATTATTTCAATTATTGTTTGTTTCATTTCAAAGTAAATTAAGAACTGGCTCTTGGTTTTATTTTATTACTATTATTTAATATTTTTATTTTTAAAAATGTTATTGTGAATGCTTAAGTTTTTCAGTACTCTATACTATACTTTGTGCACTACCACTCTACACTAAAAATACTCTGTGCTAATTTTATTTTCTAGTAAGTAATCTAAAGAATATATTTTTCTTCTAAATACTATAGATGACGTGAACAGAATTCTCTCATTTCCAATCACTTAAAAAATCCCTAATTTTGGTTTCAGTTTGCTCTATAATCTAAATTATTTAGAAGATATATTATGTATATTTAATTTCTAAATTGGTTATTTTTGGCGTTTTTCTCTATTATTAACTCCATGTTATTTTCTGTTGTTTTTACATAACTTTTCTACTTGCTTATTTCTTTGTATAATTTAATGAGATGTATGTATCACTTATACTGTGTGTATCACATTATAATATATATTTGTATGTAAATTTTCTTATCTGAGTATATTTTATTTTATTTGCTAAAAGTCCTCACATGTGAAATATCTCTTATAAAACTTTTCTTCGACTCCTTTTTATTACATTATATCCACTTCACAAACCAATTTCTGAAGTAAATACTAAAACTCTCACCTTATAATTGTTGTGCCATAAAGCTTCTATGAAATATTTATGTCTGTTTCTAACTATCTTTCCTATATTCGTTTAACAAGATGTCCCTTTAAATAGGATATCTTGTTAATAGGGACTACGTGAAATTTATACTCACTTTTCTAGTGTCTAGTGGTAAAAATAAAAATCACTTTCAATCATATCTTTATTCTAGGAAACGGTCATTTTTGTGTTTCTTATGTGTTTCAAATGTAGAGTAAGAAAAATGTGGGCTAAAATGGCATAGATGATAGAGGCTTTGCTCAACTCCTCTTGTGACCACATCAAAGTTGTGACAAAAATAAAAAAGAGTGAACAGCAAGCAGAGTCACCCAGGATCTAGATGAACAGAAGCCTTATAACTAGGGAGAAAAATAAGAAATCGCCCTGTAATGGTTAGGCGGTAGAAAGGGCGAAGACGCAAGGCTGCAGGCTGGAGTGGGTGAGTGGGACAGAGCTACTGCAGCTGCAGCTGGCTTCAGACTTGTCCTTAA
>NW_011915757.1:0-1496 GCF_000151845.1 Pteropus vampyrus | reverse complement strand
AGTCATTAAGTCATACAAATAAGAAATTTTACTGATCTCAGTAATCGATAAAAATGCTTCTTCATCCTAATTAAACACAGAAGTTTTTGAAATCTGAAGGACGAGGGCTCACAAAGGCCCTTTGGAGTTTGGTGTGTTTCTGGTCATTTCCATCTAAACATGCGTTAATGGCATCTTTCACACATGTACTATTATTAAAGTTCTTTATAAATATGGCACGCAATTACAAATATTAAGAATAAAGTGACTACAAATATTGTCACCTATGGACTGAACCTCAGAATTTCAGAAACATACCAAATGCTCACCAAAATATAGGGCTAGAAAGACTCATTTAGTTGTGAACACGAATGTGATAAGACATCGAATGTTCAAAGAGCATTGAACCATTTAGAAGTTCTTTTTTGTTTCACGCGAAATAGTCTGAATTAGGCTGTAGAACAATGCTAAGGTCATAGGTGCAGTTCCTGTCAGGGCTCCTGGGACAAGGTACCTCTTAGCAACTGGGCTCATCTCATCTGCGAAATCCAGTGGGAAAGAACTGGGCCCTTAGATTTCTTCTCCATCACTTGATGAGGGGAAGTCGAATCTAAGAAAGCCGACTGCAAGACACAGAAACTCATATTTTCCATCTCACAAGCATGGTCTACCTTCCAGATGTACGCAGATACCCCAAATCAGCCCAACCCCTCTGTGCGACACTCTGGCTTGCTCCTTAGGCCAGTGTCCCACATAAGGCTCTCGGAAATCTGTGTAAAATTTACACAAAGTAGTGTGTAAAAAAGGAACACGGGGCTTTGCCTTTTCCCGCCTATTTCTCCTAAGTCAGATATCATGTCTTTTCTGAGGAATGAGTCTCAGGGCATAAGTCTCATAGCATCTCTTTCTAAGAATCATTTGAAAAATGTAAAGTGCAAATGTAGGCTACAATTGATAAGTTTTTCCTATGGTCTATTCTTCTAAAATTATTTATTTATATATATATATATATAGAGAGAGAGAGAGAGAGAGAGAGAGATCTTAATTATTATATCAACTATTCTAAATATTCATTCTAATTATTATATTGACTATTATTAGTTCTAATTGTACTATTATTCTATTATAATATATTAGAACACTAGACTCTAGATCTTATCGATTGTGGTCTATATTTGGAAACATTTAAAAAAGGCAGACCTTTTAACAACAACAAAAAAAAGACGTATATATTTTAAAGGAAATGTTAGCCTATATAACTTTGCCTTCAATTCTTTAAAGCTGTTCTAAAGTTTGTATACATACAAATCACCTAGGGAGCTTGTTAAAATGAAGATTCTAACTTCGTAGATCTGAGAGCCACCAGTGATTCTGAGTCTCTAAAAATCTCCAAGATGAATCTGAGGCTTTTCTGTCATTTTTGGGCTACAGTTGTGTTTGATTGGCCGAATATAAGCGTCAGGCAGTCACCTGCAAAACTGTATCCCTGAGGCATGATGCAGATGCCTCTCGTGTGA
>NW_011915756.1:0-1977 GCF_000151845.1 Pteropus vampyrus | reverse complement strand
GAAAACTCACATCATATTTTGGGTGTAGTCAAAATAAATATAGGTTCGGTTTGGAATTCAAGTTGTGCTTTTGTTCAAGTCTCTATGTCAGAGGGACTTGAATTTTTTTAAAAAATAAGAGATTTTCATGTAGTCGTGGATTGTGAATTCAGGAGAAAGAAGACATTTTGTGATGGTAGGCATAGAAAGTATCTCAGGACTTGGTAAAATACCCCTCAGGTTCTGTCTGTGGGATACAGCTCAGTCTGGCCCCTTAGCCTGGCAGGGTCAGCTCTTGCTTCATTCCTAAGGGATCCCCACTGCTATCAAGGAGTCCCCTGGCTGTGCCCTCCCCGGAAGCAGGCTTCTACTCTAACCTAAGTCACAAAGCACTAAACTGTTTAGCTCCCACCAAGCAAATCACTCCAGAGCAGTGGTTCTCAGCCTTGGCGGCACATTATTATCTGCAGATCTTTAAAAGATGCCAATGCCAGGGTCCATCCCCAGAAATTCTGATTTCACTGGTCTGGGGTATGGCTTGGATATTGGGACTTTTAAGTGTGCGGCTAGAGCTGAGAAGCACTGGTCTAAAGTAATGCTTCTCAAACTTCAATGTGCACATGAATCGCCTGGGATCTTGCTAAAATGCAGGTTCTGATTCAATAGGTCTGGGATGGGCCTGGGATTCTGCATTTCCAACAAATTCCCAGGGAACACCCATGTTTCTGGTCCTTGGACCACTTTGAGTAGAAAGGACTTAACATATCATCCTAAAAGCTACCATGCTTATTGGACACTATATTTGCCATGATTCTGTCAACTGCAATCAATAGACATCTAACTCAATTTAGAATAATCAAAAGGAGGAATTAACTGGTAGAAATAAATGGGAAATCCTAGAGTGGAACTGGCCTTAGGCATAGCTGCATCTAGGAGCTCAAATTATGTCACTAGGACCTTCTATTTCTATTTTCTTTTCTGCAATTTTGCTTCATTTTCAGGCAAGTTCTCTATGTGGCAACAAAGATGGCAATAAAACTGAGGCTTACCTCATTCACACAAAAAGTGCAGGCAGAGAACGGAGCCTGCTGCTCTCTCCCTCACCATCCCTGAAAATGGCTCATAATCCCCACCTTGGGTCACATCCCCACTGCTGGACAGGGATGGGCAGAGTTCAAGGGTTAATAGCCTCACCTGAAACACAGGTACTGGGGCATGAGAGTTTCCCAAGGGTGAGCAAACCGCTAAGGAGCTGATATCCCCATGAGCACCAGTTATGTGCCAAAAGCACTTGAGATTTCCTCTACCATCTCTCCTTCTCTTGCCATGAGCTCTCACCAGCATTACTCTCTGCTCCTCACAAATGGGCTAAGGTCCTCCCTATTACTCAGCAATTTATCCCTTATAGAGGCTTTCCACTCAGATGCAACCTCCCAGGTGGGTAGAAATCAAGAAAGAGGTTCTTAAAATTCCAGCTGCCTCCATCTCTTCTGACCTCCAGGCCCAGGAGAGAAAGAAGAGCAAAGAACAGACAGCACTTGAGAGATGGAAAAAGCATTCAGAGAGCGTGTCGAATCCTTCCATTTTACAGATGAGAACACTGAGTAGCCACGTAACTAAGAACATCCAAGCAAAGACTGGCAGAGCCAGATCTTCAGTTCAGGTTCTCTGACCTCAGTCCAGCACTTTGCATGATACTTATGTTGTCTCCTCTGAGATCAGAACCCGTCTAATATAGACATTGGGCCTCCTTTGGTCTTAAAAACTATTTTTGGATTAAAGGAAAAAGGACTTGGATGAAGGTATCTCTGTGCTCTCCAGCCTACCGTCAAAGATAGGGTGTCCAACCTTCTGCTACCTTCTCGAATTCTCAAGTGTGTGAGTTGTGCATAACCACAGGGGTCTGTGTGGAGGGTAGGGAGAGGTGAATTCAGGTCCCCAGTGGCTTTGGGTTCTGAGCACCCAGCAAGGAGGAAATATTGCAAAATCCCACTTATG
>NW_011915755.1:0-1603 GCF_000151845.1 Pteropus vampyrus | reverse complement strand
TCATTTTTAGGATAAGTATGTCCCATGAATTATTCAAATTCATTGAATTTCAGATAATGAATTATTTTAGTACAAATATATATGTATGTTTCAAATAATGCATGAGACTTACTTAACCTTAAAAAATTCGGTAAATGGGACAGCCCTAACATGTCCCAGGGCCCTCTGCCAGCCCAGCCAGACAAAGGGAAAGAGGAGGAGGGACGCTTCAACTTAGGGTTGTTCAGGAGCTCTGACAAAACAGCCCTTGCCACCAAAGGTGAGAACAGTCTTTGCCTTCCTCACACTGATGTGAGGAGTCGCTACTGGTCTTACTTCATGTTGCAAGTAAGTGCTGGGGCTTCCACAGGTCTTCATCCAGCCCTGCTGCTACATGCAGTCACCAAGAAGCCCACCCAAGGTGTCAGAAACCTGACAGGCTAGTTGCCAATTAATTCAGTGTCGGTTTTTTTATTTTTTCCCAATGCTAAATCTACAGCAGGCTAGAGCCCAGAGTGAAGCTCCCCTCCCCCTCGGCCAGGGCATCCCCAGAGGTGGCCCTTGGCCAGCGCCCTCCCCTACTAGGAGCAGCTAGTCTGTGGGACTGGCTGGGGGGGCTGGGGGGGCAGGGCTATGCCTGAGGACTGTGGGTGGTCTGGGCCATCTCAGGCCCCTTGCCTGCCAGTCTTCCAGCTGCACCCTTGCCCAGAGGGAGGCTGCACGCACCCTCCTTCCTGTAATGATCCATTGACTGTGCCAATAGAGGGCATCGTGATGGGCCCTCTACAGGCACCTGCTCAGGAGAGGCCAGCCAAGTAAACAGGCCTTGGGGAGCACAGAAGAGCAGGGACATACACACACACACACACACACACACACACACACACACACTCTCTCTCTCTCTCTCTCTCTCTCTCTCTCTCTCTCTCTCTCTCTCTCTCTCCCCTTCCCCCCCCCCCAGCTCGGGCTTGGGCCCAGCCACCCACTCTGCCAATTCCCCACACACACCCATCCCCGGGTTAATGATCAGGCCTGTGGCTGTGCCAGCCGTTCCAGGTGGAAGGTGACAGTGCCAGTGGGAAGATGTGCCAACCTCCAGTTACCACCCCTCACACCAGCCCCCAGCTCCTAAAACCCCAGGCTGCTGGCCAACAAGAAAGCAGAAGGGCCCAAGGCAAATTTCTCTCCAGAAGGGGGCTGCCCCTACCCCTGCATAGAGGCAGACAATTATGGCCAAGAGATGGGGCAGATCACAGCTGCTGGAGAGCCCAGTGCAGGAAGAGGCTGCCCCACCAAACTGTCACAGTCAGGTTGCTTTTTTGTTCCAAGTTTCCCTCACCTCTATGCCACCTTCATCCTCCGGGTCTAGCCATCATTCAGCTAACCCTGTTTGTTTTTCTGCTTTACCCGTCTCACTGCCTGATGTGTTGTTTGTTTGTTCTACCGCCCTCGCCTCTTCACCCCATTCACTGCTGCACGCCCAGCATCTACAACAGTACATGACATGCAAAAAAAACCTCTTAGTAACTGTGGTGGACACTCTCAGAGCAGTTGCCTCAGCTGAACAGAGCTGCCTTGCCCAAGTCACACAGTCTCTTCCCAGGCTGGCCCCATCCTGGACGGA
>NW_011915754.1:0-11388 GCF_000151845.1 Pteropus vampyrus | reverse complement strand
CATTCTTGTTAATTTAAAGTCAGGAAACTGCAAAGAAGGCAAACAAAACCCAATTATCTGCCAACATAAATAATAATGTTTTTTCATATTTGTCTCATATGTTTTCATCTTAAAAACTTTATAAAGACCACTGTTTTACTCCCAAGTTGCATGCCTCTCCCTTCCTTAAGAAATTGCAGTCCAGATTTTGTAATTGTTATATATTCATGGGAATTCACAATTTTTATTTATTCATTAATTATAACATTATATATTTTATATCCTTTAATCTTTTCTGTGTAAATGCTGTTTTCAAAAGTTAAAGTTAAGAACTGTCACTTGCTATTAAGTTTCTAGAATTTCCTGGGAATAATGATACCAAGGAACAATTGTCATCTTTTGAAACATCTTGAAATAAATTAAAGCAGTTAAAAAATGTGTGGTATAGAGGAAGAGTGTATATTAGTGACAAATACTGCATTAGAAGGTAGTGTGATGTTACACAAAACAGGTGTGTATCACTTAACAAGAGCAAAGGTAGATGTTTCTGTCAGAGGAACTCAGATGTAGGAGAATCCCCAGAATAGATAGGCTGAATAAAAAGACTTCAGAAAATCTTTTTCCAGAAGGTAATCTATCCCCATGATTCTATTTTGCTCATTTCTGTGAATCTGAACTGAGGTTTGGACCCTAATCTTGATCTTCAAACAGGCTTCCATTTGTCTTAACTTATTAAGTAGATACTCATTGTTTTATCATACAGACAATTTTTATAGCCTAGTGTTGATATCCTGTATCCTGAGTTTGTTCACTGTATGCTGCAGTTCTACTGACACTCCTCCATTTCTTTGTTACCATAAGCACCTAATAACTCAACCCAGATTCCTGATTGTCCCCTTCTTGGATTGTTTGACATCCCTGTTTCTGCTACTCTGATTAACCCTGCCATTGGGCTCAGCTCCACAGAAAAGGGTCTCACCCCCTCCCATTGACATTGTGCTAGTGATGCAGAAATAATGGATAATGTTTTAAATGCTGCTGACAAGGCAAAGGACATTGATAATGAGAGTAGAGAAGTTAACTTTCTGAAGAGCAAGAAAATTACTTGGAAGAAGGCTGATTCAGCCTCTGATTCACTAATTAATTTTTAGAAAAGACAGACGTGTCACAGAGCCCAGGAGGTCATAGAGCTGAACATTCTTCATTTTAGTTCAATAAGAAAGAGGTAGATGGAAGCAAAACCTTGATATCAGAGACTTTCTCAATAAAGTAAGATCTGCCTACCTCCTGGAGCTAATATTTAGTCAGCCATAAGTTCAACATAATAATAACCAGCACTACAGAATAAAAATGGATATTTATTATAATGCCCCTTGACCAAAGTGTGTTATGTTTACTGTGGTAGTCAAGTTGATATGATATTTTTTAATTTTATTTTCCTCTAAAGAAAAGTTTTTACATTAACATTGCATGAAGATTCAATCCCTTTAGTTTTCTCTTATTATCTACTTTAACTCTCAAGGCTGATAAGAAATATTTACTGTAATAGCCCGCTGAAATGTGAAAGGGTTAAAGAATAATTAAAACCTGAAACTGGACAAAAGAAGTCTATAACTTAGGCCTAGTTTCTGGAACCCCTAACCACATTCTGTTAATCATGAAACTTGTAACAATGAGCTCATACGCTAACTGCCAATTTTAGCCTGTGTAACCCTGCTTGCTTGCGTGGCATGAAAAATAATCAATTGTATATAAGCTGAAAATTCCTGTTTGGCCATCGCCCATGGGAACACTGGCTATTGTCCATGGGAACATAGGCAATCACCCATAGGAACATAACATTCTAACACAAGCTTTCTGCTTCTGTACTTCCCGCTTGCACACCTGACCAGTGGGTTGACAGGTAGTGAATAGGAGAAAAATGAACCTTTGTGTTTAAGACAGAATGAGGAATGGGATTTGGGTCTTAAAAACCTTGTATCTTGGCATTTCGAGGCTGCTCCTTTGCAAGGACAGCCGCCGGCTAATAAACTGTCTCCTGGTTAAGAGCACTCAAGTTGGGTCTGGTTATTCTGGACACAACATTTGGAGGCCCCAGCGAGATCTTCTCGTTGTGGGAAAATTGATCAGTGCACCGGAGCGTTGGACCATTTGCGGTTGGGGAGGCCTCTAGGGCACTTGCCCTAGCCCGCCGCCTGTGGTTTCTCGCTTTTCGGAGCACGATCCTGGGAGTGCTGAGGCAGTTTCTGGTAGGGGGCCCAGGGACCGTGCGGACGTCGGACGCGACAAGTAAGTCGGCGGTCGACTGAGACTGTGACGACAGTTTTCTCAGTCCTGTTCTGGTTTGTTAGTCTATGTCTGTCTTGTTTTGTTTTGCTTCGTGTGCTTTATTGTGGAACTATGGGACAATCACAGGGCAAACTAACTCCGTTACAGTGCATGCCTAACAACTTTAAAGATTTTCGTTGTAGGGCAAGGGCCTATGGTGCTTCAGTAACCCCTTTTGATTTGCAGCGCTTTTGTCAATTAGATTGGCCGACCTTCGGAGTAGGATGGCCCTCCGAGGGATCATTTAACATGCAGACTGCATTCCGGGTTCGAGGTGTGATTTATGGAAACCCTGGGCATCCTGACCAAATTCCTTATATTGATGTTTGGATTGATGTTGTTTCTGATGCCCCTAAATACTTACAGAATTGCAGTCGTGCACCCGTTACTGTAATGGCAGCCATACCCCAGGGTTTTAAGAAGCCCCCACCGGTGTTGCAGGGACCTCCCTCGGAGGATGACTGGTATCCGCCACCCTATAATGGAAATGGGGGTAGACGTCCTCCTCCGGAGGGACCGGGACCTCCTGTAACCCGGTCTAGGGGTCATAGGCCACCTTCCCCTGATTCAACCTCCCTGAAAAGAGCCAGTATCTGTTCAAGCCCCATTGAAGGTGATTCCAGGAGGTGGCGGTGAGCCTACTGTCATCTACTCGCCATTCAGTACTAGTGATTTATATAATTGGAAATTGCAAACGCCATCCTTTTCAGAGAAACCACAAGGACTAACCTCCCTTTTAGAGTCTATTTTCTTTACCCATCAGCCCACTTGGGATGATTGCCAACAGCTCTTACAGGTCTTATTCACTACTGAAGAAAAGGAAAGAATTTTGCGGGAGGCGGCTAGAGGAGTAACAAACCCAAATGGGCAGCCTACAGCAGACTTAACCAGGGTACAGGCTGTGTTTCCGACTCAACGTCCCCAGTGGGATCCAAATACAGATCAAGGTAAGGAGGCTCTCCTAAGGTATCGCCAGTTTCTGCTACAGGGACTCCGGGCTGCTGCACGTAGACCAATAAATCTGTCCAAGGTAAGTGAAGTAATTCAGACTAAGGACGAGTCACCTGCAGCATTCTTGGAAAGACTATTGAAGTCTTACCGCTTATATACACCTATTGACCCGGAGGACCCCAACAATAGAAGAGCCATTAATTTGGCCTTTGTTAGTCAGTCGGCCCCTGACATTAGAAAGAAGTTACAGAGATTGGAAGGTTTTGAGGGAGAAAATTTATCCAAATTATTAGAAATAGCTCAGAAGGTCTTTAACAATAGGGACGGTGTGCAAAAAGTCATGTTTGTGGGACAACAAGGAAACCGACCTCCTTGGAAAAAAAAAAAAAAACCCTAACCATAGAGGGGGACCTAGCAACGAAGAAGGCCAAAATAAAAAACCTACGCTAGGAAGAGACCAATGTGCTATTTGCAAAAAGAAAGGACATTGGAAGAATGAGTGCCCTGAAAAGGAGCAACCAGGAGGTCAGAAGAAAAAAGGCCCCTCATTCTTTTGGAAGATGAATAAGGACGTCAGGGCTCTTATCTAATGAGCCCCCGAGAGCCCAAGGTAACTTTACAAGTAGGGGGCAAACCTGTGAACTTTTTAGCTGATACTGGTGCAACTTACTCAGTTTTAACAGAAACTGCTGGTCTGTTATCCAAAGAAAAGACTGTAATTCAAGGAGTCACTGGGAAAGGGAAGGCATACCCATGGACACAGGCAAAAATTACTGACTTGGGAAAGGGAACCATCACACATTCGTTTTTAGTTATGCCTGAATGTCCTTTTCCTATGCTTGGAAGAGATTTGCTCCAGAAATTAAAAGCCACTATTTAAGCAACGAGTGGCATATCTCTCAAAGAGACTAGATCCGGTGGCTGGAGGAAGGCCTAGTTGCCTGAGAGCACTAGCTGCTACTGCTATATTGACCAAAGACGCTTTAAAATTGACCTTGGGCCAAAATATTGAAATTGTGGTTCCACATGCAGTTGAAGCCATGCTGCGCAGCCCTCCTGAAAGATGGATTTCCAACGCCCGGATTACTCAGTACCAGGTACTGTTGCTTAATCCCCCACAGACCCAGTTTTTGAAAACTGCAGCCCTGAACCCTGCCACGCTGCTCCCGGATGATGACCCGCAGGCTCCATTGCATCACTGTGTTCAGCACCTTGAGCAGGTAACTGGAATACGGCCAGACTTGAAGGATGAGCCGTGGCCTAATCCGGATGCGGTATTATTTACCAATGGAAGCAGTTTTGTATCCGACGGAGTAAGGTATGCCGGGGCAGCCATAGTAACGGTCAGGGATGTGATATGGGCACAGGCCCTAAGCCATGGGACATTGGCACAGAGGGCTAAACTTATAGCTCTAACACAAGCTTTACGGTGGGGAAAGGATAAAACTGTAAACATCTACACTGATAGCCGATATGCCTTTGCAACGGCACATGTACATGGAGCCCTGTACAAGGAAAGAGGACTATTGACATCAGGGGGAAAGAAAATTAAGAACAAGGAGCAGATTTTGGCTCTTTTGGAGGCTATCTGGCTACCTAAGAAAGTGGCTATTATCCATTGCCCCGGCCATCAAAAAGGGGAAGGAGCGGTAAAAAAAGGAAACCGCTTGGCAGATAAAACAGCAAAGGAAGTAGCCAGAAAACCAGTGGGGACTAACGTCATAATTGGTCCCCTTCTTGTGCCCCCCTTGGCACAGGCTCTAGACTATAGCCCCCAAGATATAGAGTTGGGGAAACAACTGCACGGGGAGTTTGAACATGGGTGGCTTTGGATTCCAGATGGAAGGCTGGTCCTCCCTGCTGTGCTTGGTAACACCTTAATTAGCCAGATGCATAATGCTACCCATCTTGGAGGAACTAAGTTAATTGAACTGCTAAAAAGAGACTATTATATTCCTGGACTAACCTCAAAGGCTCGGGATGTGAGTGCACGATGCCCAATATGTGCACAGGTCAACTCTCGCCCCATCCCAAAGGAAAATATCGGCACTCGATTAAGAGGACAAGCTCCTGGAGAGCATTGGGAAGTGGACTTTACAGAAGTTGCTCCTGGCACTTTTGGATTTAAATATCTTCTGGTATTCATTGACACCTATTCTGGATGGACTGAGGCCTTCCCCACAAAGAAGGAAACTGCACAAGTAGTAGCTAAGAAATTAATTACAGAAATAGTGCCTCGATTTGGCTGGCCCTTATCATTGGGGTCCGACAATGGCCCGGCATTCATTGCCCAAACAAGTCAAATGTTAGCTAAGGTATTAGGGATCAATTGGAAATTACATTGTATTTACAGACCTCAGAGTTCAGGACAAGTAGAAAGGATGAATAGAACACTTAAGGAAACTTTAACTAAATTTAAGCTGGAAACTGGGGAGAATTGGGTGAGCCTTCTTCCTTTTGCTTTGTTATGGGCCCAGTGTACTCCATATATTATGGGAATTTCCCCTTATGAAATAATGTTTGGGAGACCTCCCCCTTTACTCCCTAAAATTGGAATTGAAAAGGTTACAATGAGTAATAATACAAGTCTCCTTAAGTCTCTACAGGCCTTGCAACAAACCCAAAATCAAGTCGAGGGCTTGATTAAAGCTGCTAGACCGACTCCGGGGACATCACAGCCTCACCCACATCATCCAGGCGATTGGGTGTGGATAAAGAAGATCCAGCCTGCTAGCCTAGAGCCCCGGTGGGATGGTCCGTTTCCAGTAATCCTGACCACACCAACGGCTGTCAAAGTTGCAGGAAAAAGACATTGGATTCACCATACCCGCCTTAAGACAGCTCAACCTCCCCCGGAGACAGAGAAATGGAAGGCAACACCCACAGAGGATCCACTCAAGATAAGACTCTCGCGGGAATGATTATAATTGGGTTAATTGTTATCAATAATGTAAAAGGGAACCCTCATCAACCTCAACAGGCTAAATGGGAATTAATTAAATCAGAAACGGGCATTCCCATATTAGTAAACCAGACTATGTACCAGCCTACATTTCATGTGGATTTGTGTGACATATTAGGAAAGAAATTTAATTTTATAAGTGATGCTAATTTTTTATCTGGCCCCTGGTATGGTTGTGGCAAGGAGGACAAAGAAAGAGGTATTCAACAAGTACAGTTATATATGTGTCCCAGAGAAGGCCAAAGCACTTGCCATAAGCTAAACCAATATTATTGTGGCCATTGGGGTTGTGAGACCATAGCCCCTTGGGAGAACACAGACCCCTTTCTGACTCTTACACGACCTAGTCAGTCTTCCTGTGCCACAGCAGGGCAATGCAATCCTGTCATTTTTACTGTCAAAAATTGGGAAGATCCATCTTGGGTGATTGGAAAAACCTAGGGATTAAGGTTGTATGTTTTTGGAACTGATCCTGGAGTGTTAATAACAATACAGGAAAAGCCTGTCAGGATGCCACCGTTAGTTCTAGGTCCTGTTAGGCCTAATGACGGAGGGTTAAGCGCCTTAACTCCTACACAGTCAGCAATTACTAGGAGCACTAATAATGCCAACAGAGGACATAGACCTAGACAGCCTTATAGACCCCCCAGGGATACTCCTGAATCTGTCTTGACCGTGCTGAATAATGTTTATAAGTTTGCTAATGACAGTAACTCAAATGCTACAAAGGATTGCTGGTTTTGTCTGAACCCTGCCCCACCTTATTATGTAGGACTTGGTGTCATTGCTAACCTTGGCACAGATCAAACTGCTATTAGGAATGTAACATCTCCGAATGTTACTATTTGCCCTTGGGGAACCAAAAACCCATCTGTAACGTTGGGAGATTTACAAGGAAAGGGAACTTGTGTGTATACTAACACTTATAGAGTTGATAAATCTAGGTATAAGGAAAATTGTAAATCATCTATTTTAGTAAATAGCACCTCTTCTACTTATTTAGCGGCCCCTAGTGGCACTTGGTTTACTTGTAATACTGGTTTAACTCCCTGTATTAATCTTAACTATTGGAAAAATAATACTGGATTTTGTGTGCTGGTTCATGTTATACCTCAGGTGTATATGATGAGCGGACAAGAAGGAAGACAAGCAATGGATTTGTGGGGAGGATATAACTATCCTCGGCGTAAGCGAGCAGTTCCACTGCTTGTGCCGCTCCTAGTTGGCCTAGGAGTGGCAGGATCAGCTGCAATTGGGACTGCTGCTTTGGTTACAGGGAACCAAGGTATAGCCTGGCTCACAAAGCAGATTAATGACGATTTAAGCACTCTAGAGAAATCAATTAATCATCTTGAAACATCTCTTAATTCTTTAGCTGAAGTAGTACAGCAGAATAGAAGAGGTTTAGACCTCTTATTTCTTAAGCAAGGAGGTTTGTGTGTAGCACTAGGAGAAACTTGCTGTTTTTATGTTAATCATTCTGGAATTATTAGGGATAGTTTAGCATTAATTAGACAAAGAGTAAAAGACAGAAATGAGAAGTTAAAACAAGGAAGCAACTGGTATGAATCTTGATTTAATGGAAACTCTTGGTTAACCACGTTATTGTCGGCTATAGCAGGACCATTGATAATTCTGCTGTTATTACTGACCTTTGGGCCATGCTTGATCAAATGGGTTAAGAGTTTAATCCAATCCAATATAACTGGGGCAAAGATTTTAATTTTAGGAGCGTCAGCCCCGACCCATTGGCCAGAAATCCCGACTTCTGACTCGAAGATTGAGTCATTCTAAAAAAAACCAGTGGGGAATGTAATAGCCTGCTGAAATGTGAAAGGGTTAAAGAATAATTAAAACCTGAAACTGGACAAAAGAAGTCTATAACTTAGGCCTAGTTTCTGGAACCCCTAACCACATTCTGTTAATCATGAAACTTGTAACGATGAGCTCATACGCTAACTGCCAATTTTAGCCTGTGTAACCCTGCTTGCTTGCGTGGCATGAAAAATAATCAATTGTATATAAGCTGAGAATTACTGTTTGGCCATCGCCCATGGGAACACTGGCTATTGACCATGGGAACATAGGCGGTCACCCATAGGAACATAACATTCTGACACAAGCTTTCTGCTTCTGTACTTCCCGCTTGCACACCTGGCCAGTGGGTTGACAGGTAGTGAATAGGAGAAAGATGGACCTTTGTGTTTAAGACAGAATGAGGAATAGGATTTAGGGCTTAAAAACCTTGTATCTTGGCATTTCGAGGCTGCTCCTTTGCAAGGACAGCCGCCGGCTAATAAACTGTCTCCTGGTTAAGAGCACTCAAGTTGCGTCTGGTTATTCTGGACACAACATTTACTAATGTTTAAGTCACAGAACAGTTTAATATATATTTTCCCAAAAAGTTCATTGAATAAATAGCTGATATTTGTTTAAATTATATAAGTCAGTTATTTACCACAATTAATAGAAATTCATAACATATACATTTTAATTTCCATGTGTAAATCAAATTTTTATTTATAAATTATTCTGAAATTTAATTACTTGAATATTGTCTCAAACTTTCTCCCTTTTTATATTTGGTTCTTAGAGTAACCAATATGCTTACTAAATATATTATAAAATCATTATATTTTTATTTTTTTAGTTAAATGATTTATGTATTCTTCTCATTCCTCAAAAATTTTCAGTCAGAATTTTGAACTTCATACTATAATTAATAAAGTCTACTTTCCTCTTATTTTATAGGGCATTGCTATTTGTCAATAAAAATTTTGAATTTAATTTAATTAATATAATTTCACCCAAATTTCAGCATGGTAGCTAAAATGACATTAAAATATAGAATGAGGTTTTGCCACTTAATGCTTTAAAAGAAAGTAACAGTCTGTATTCAAATAAAGTCCATTAGATTATTTTGGAAAAAAAAGAATAATGAACAAAATGGATACATTTTAATAGTCACTGTATTGAAAAAAATTGCTATTGATAAGAATTAAAAAATACAGTTCTATTATTGCCCTTGTTAAAGACACTTATAGTTTTATAAAATGGTAAAGTCATATCATTGGTTATAGCCATAAAAAAATTAAAAAAAGCCTTAGCAGAGTTTCACAAGAAATATTATGGAATCTGTATAGCTATGATAGTTTTTTAAAAAATTCATATTCACATGGACCAGAACAAAAACAAAGCAATAGAAACAAGCAATAGAAAACAACATTCCTCATTCCTTTTACTACCACACAGGAGAAACAGCTAAGGGCAAGGTCCAGACACATGATTTCTGATGGAAACTGATGGAGAGTTAGAAAGACCTCAGGGCCCTCACATTACAGACTCCAAACTGACTTTATAGTAAAACTGGAGGTAAAAATTTGCGGGGGTGGGGGTGAGGGTGGGGTGGAAGCATTTTATAAAGAAAAGCTCTTAGACATTAACTGGTGATTGCTTGAAAGCTGGACTTACAGCAATTTCAGATAGAGATTGGGAATCCAGTAAAATTAATAGAGGAAGCAGAATGGATACAGTGTACTCTTAACAGATCACTGTAGCAGCCACAAGGAAATCAGCAAAACTCTGAAAGACGATAAATTCAGATCATACCTGCATAGACAAGATCTCAAGTAACAGCATTTGTAATGGATTGAATGTCGATCGATCAAACCCTCTACTAATTTCTATTCTTATTCGACCAACTGCTCAATGCATTTCTATGAGAAGATCACTTTTATCTACTCCTTATTAATTAGGAAACTGAGACTTTGAACACTCAAGAAGTTCACTGATAATTCTTAGCAGAGAGAGGATGAATCTCTATTACCTTATTTCCAAATTTCTATTCTTAATCCGTATACTACAGAACTTCAGCTATGCTACAATATAACTTACATGATAGCTATGCCTCCTCAGTTTAATGCTCTTCTCCTTTTGTCAGAGAAGAGAAATCATGGAATGTGTGTATTTTACTTAATATAACTATGCAGAAACTGACTATATTACAAAGCTTAAATAATTCTTATTGCATAATGTGTTTAATCATTTCAATTAATGTTTTTGTTGTCTTAATAAAGTCTCAGATTAGAGTACCCTTCTACATACTGCTATGTATGGATTTGCCTGGGTCCATTCAATATAAAAGTCAAGATTCTGATTCTAAGATAAGCAGACTCAGAAAAATGCTAGTATAACAAAATGTTACCTGAATAAGGACTATTTTTAACCTAAATTAATTTAATTAAACTTAATATAATCATATGATGACTTTCTGTAGACTATTTTTCTCAAAGTAATCCAATTTATTATAGAATCAAGGTTGAATGTGAAACTAAGAACAAAGAATGAAAAATGAAGCACATAGGCAAGTCTAGAAAAGGTTTGGAATTGCTATTTATCAAACAGATTGGAAGTATAAGGGAAAGCTGTATTATAAATAGTATAAATAGTATTTAAAAAGTATATAATTGATAGAGAAAAATCCAAGATGTCTACAACTGAGTAACATGGCAAAAAAAAAAAAAAGAAAAGAAAAGAATGATTTGCTCACCAGTCTCCAAAGGCCTTCTCTAATGGTTAAAGCACAAGATGATTGGTGAAAAGAAAAAGCAAAATGAGATTCAGGATTGCAGCAGAATTTTTTTTTCTTGAATTAACTTTGAAAATGAGGAAAATCTCTATTAGACCTAATCAAATCATATTTAAAGAACTGTGTTTCACTAGAGGAATATTTATATAAGAAATTTACCTTTTATTTAATAATTAAAAGCTGAAGCACTCCTTTGCTAGATATGCTTTTAATATGTAAGATACATTTATACATAAAACTTATATTCATTATTCACTAAACACTTCAGATTTATACATGCATTTATAATAATTACATTTGCTTTTATAATGTCCTTATGCAATACATAGGAGATAAACTAATCAAACAATGTTGCCCTGCTCTGGTCACTGCTGCAGTCACCACCACCAATACATGGATGCTTTGATGACCTTGCCACTGTTTACACTGACTACTCCTGACCATAATTACCAATGTATTCTCCGGACTTCAGCTGGAGTCACTAATACGGTAAATACTAGAATTTAAACTGATTTTTAACAGAAATAAGTAGAACTTCCATTCTTCTTCATTTAAAATGTGCTCAGTTGTTTATTTCCAT
>NW_011915753.1:0-1108 GCF_000151845.1 Pteropus vampyrus | reverse complement strand
GCTCAAGCTGGACCCTAAGCTTGTGCCTTTATTTTATTTTTTTTCAAATTTCTAAATGTTTTTTTTTTAATTTATTTATTTAAATTAGTTTCAAGTATACAATACATTGGGTAGACATCTATATAGTTCATAAAATGATCCCTCCAATTGCTCCCTCCCTCCCCTGGCCCTCCATCTAGCCATGACATTAATATTAACTGCGTTGCCTCTGCTGTGCTCCCCATCCCCATGACCAACTATCAACTGCGAATTTGTACTTCTTTAACCCTTCACCCCATTCTCTCAGCCTCCCAACCCCTCTCTCCTCTGTCTGTCACCAAATTGTCCACTATAATCAAATTTCGAAATGTTTTTATCACAAATTCTTTTTCATCTCCTCTCTTCCAGCCAAAAAAAAAAAAAAAAAAGAAGCCATAGTTCAGAATGGCAACTACGTAATTAAAAAACAAATACAACGCGCGCACAAAAACTAGTGGAAAAATTTCAACACTCATCCTCTTCCCCTTGACACCACTCTCCTGGCCACCTCCCAGGCCAGAGGTTCCAAGGTATGGCACTTTCCTTAGGGGCCATGTGTCCCCACTCCCACCTAGAGAATCAGAGCTACCAGCCAAAAACAGTTGGTCCAGATTTACTCTTCATAGCTTGTATTGTGACAATAATGTGCTCTGTTTTTTTTTTTTTAAGGTATTGCTGTATGCATGTAATACATTATTTTTAATAGAGTTGAATATGGAATTTGGATTATAGCGCTCTCCCTTGAGAGTCTGTCATGCTCCTTTGCCTCCTATAAGGGACAGTGCCAACAAATACCTAACCTGCAACTGCAACCCCAAAGCCACTCTTCCCCTCTCAGTAAATGCTGCCATCATCCATTCAGCTGTTCATGCCAAAAACTTGGGATTCGCCCCGATTCCTCTCTTCCTCTCTGCCCTTCACATTTAATTCTTCGGCGAGGCCTCTAAAATCTTTCCCAGATTGGTTCGCTTCTCCCATTTCCACAGCCTCCGCTCAGGCAGAGCGGCAGCGTCCCTCGCCTGGTTCCCTGCAGGTGCCTCCTGATAGTCTCTAGGTTTCCGCTTTTGTCCTTCGCCGTCAGCCTGACTCT
>NW_011915752.1:0-1850 GCF_000151845.1 Pteropus vampyrus | reverse complement strand
CTTTATATCATGGGCAATGAGAAGTTGTTGACGTGTTTAAGCATGGAATGGGGTTGCACTTTGAAAAGACGCTCCAGTGGCCATGTGAAGAATAGAATGGATAAGTGCAAAACTGGAAGCACAAAGACAGGCTGGGGGCTCTCGGTGTAATCTGGGTGAAACTTGACAGCAGCTTGGACTATGGCACCGTTTATGGTCATTTGAATCATAATTAGGGATAAAATGGCAGATCACTGATTTAATGATGTGGTAGATGACCTAGAGAGAGAACAAGGACACTCAGCTTTCATTCTTATTAGCCATGTGACATAGAAAATTTACTTAAACTCTTTGGCCTTCGATTTCCTGGTCTGAAAAATGAAGGCGATAACACCTACTTTATAGGGTTGTTTTGATATTAAATTTGATAATGTAAATAAATAATCTAACACAGAGCTTAGCCTGTGAATGGCAATTCCCTTTCTGACTTCCCGGTATGCAGCAAGGATTTAAAGTGCATTCCTATTGGACAATCACGTTAACCGTAGAGAAAGCTTTTCTCTATCGTTATCTGATTTGTCTTTTCTGTTCGCCTGACCCCATCATCTCTTTTAGATCATAACGTTGCATGTGAATAAAGACAACTTGAACTCAAAGATCTTAATACATTAAATCATTTTATTAATCCTTCCGATAAGAAATCTCTACACCCATAGAATGAAAAATTCCAAATAAGTTATGACCAATCGATAACCAATACCTAGCCAGGCAAATCATGCTTGCTCGTGCTCTCTCTCTCCTCTCCCTGTCTCAGTGTGTGTGTGTGTGTGTGTGTGTGTGTGTGTGTGTGTGTGTGTGTGTGTGTGTGTCCCTCTCTTTCCGAGTCTTAAGCCAACTGACGTAAGGAGAAAAGAAATACGGGATGCTTATTCATTCTGGGAGACTCTTCCGTACTATGTGGAGTTTGCTACATGGAGTGGATCTCCTGGAGCTGCCTCTTCACCTCCTTCTTGAGCCTGGTCCTGCAGCCTCTGTAAAGACTCCCTTACCCCTGAGCAGAGTCCACATCTGCTTCAAGCAGCCAGAGTCAGTTTCTCTTGTCTGCACTCTGGTGGGTCTTAAGTTGGAAGTCGGGAGAAAATTTATGGACGCTGTCAGTTATGAGTCAAGTCCTGGCCGTTTGGGGCTGACTGTTACCGAAGTTATTGTTTTGCTTCCCAGACTGTTACTAAATCTAGCAATCAGACTTCTTACAAGTGTGACTCATAGCAGGCTGGCTTCCGGGACTGTTTATGATGGATACGGGATTGGTTTTCTGGGAAGGTTGCTGCAGGTTGTGGCCCAGAGTTCTATTTTATATACAGTCCTGCTGTCGTCCATTTGTGTATTCAGCCTCTCACAACTTTTAAATTTCTTTGGACTTTAGTGTTTCCTAGTGGTGATAATAAGAGGGTTGTCATGAAGACGAAATGCACGAACTCACTTAGAGCTTGTGGAGTCCCACTAACAGGGCGTGAGGGCCAAGTACAGCTGCAGCTGTCTTCGGGGGCTGTGCCCCGTGCGGTACACCACGGGGCCTGGATATCGTGAAGTGCTCAGGTACCCAAAGCGTTTCGAGGAAGCGGCTGCCAGTGATGCAGCAGTCATGACATCTAAGTATTTCCAGTGACCCAAAGAGACATTACTAAGATATGAGACTTAACTGTTAACAGAGAACAGTGAGTGAAGTCAGATCGATCCATCCTAGTTTTAATTTACAGCTGCGTGACCTCAGGCATATACAGTCTAGGCCTCTTTTATAAAATGGGGGTGATATGAGCATTTATGGGTGAAGATTAATTAAACGATGCCTACTGAGCCCCCCACACAGT
>NW_011915751.1:0-2571 GCF_000151845.1 Pteropus vampyrus | reverse complement strand
AACGACATGGATTGCTGCCGCCACCACCCCCGTCTTCCTCCTCACCACTCCTCACGCATCCTCACGTCACCCGTCTTGGGCTCGGGCCAGGAGGGCCAGCGGCTTCCACCCTCATGCTGACTCCGGTCCAGCGGGGCCGTCTGCCTGCAGCTCCCGTGAGAGCGAGGCTTAGTGGGAAACTGCCCCAGCGACCGGCGATGGCTGCTCGGGCCGGAGGGGCGTGTGCGGCTGTGCAGCGATCAGTCCTGGCTTAAGGCGGTGGGCTTCCCGGAGGAGGGCGGAGGGGTGCGGGTCACAGGTGGGGAGGAATTTCTCATGTGTGTGTAATGAGGAGCCATTTGGGGAGGGACATGAGAAGGAGGAGGGAGCTTTCACGGGGCCCCCACTTGAAGCCGCAAGAGCGATTCCCAGTTCCGCGTCGGGCCAGGCTCACGGCGGAACCCCCCACATCCTGCGCGATGTCTGATTTTCCGTGCACGGTCGTGGGTGACTTTCCCTGCTTTTCAAATCGATCGAGTCAAATAAGGTTTGGACAGAGGAAAGGGTTGCAGGGCCGTCAAGGCAGGCCCCTTGCGGTCACCACACGGAGGTCCTGTTAGGTTACAGTGCTAAGAGGTGACTGACCACATGACTGAAACACACTCGTACTAAAAATACTTTAAAAGCCCTCCTCTTGATTTATACTCAAAAGAAAATATCACAAAGGAAAATGAGTTTTCAAGTCAAGTAGCACTTATGCCTGATCTAACTAAATTAGCTCTTTTGAACGGATGGTTTTGCTCTGAGGCCTGCAATAAAAATAACGATAATGTGCATTTAGAGGGTGTTTTATCCTCTCCAAAGCACAGGTGTTCTGCGCTGTGCTGAGGTCCACGGGGTGACAGGCAGGGGGAGAGGGGCTCAGGGCCTGCGTTTCCGGCAGCTGATCACATTTGGTAAAATCAGCAAATTTCAAGTAGACAAGAAAGCTGATTTCATGGTGCTCTAACGGGCCTGCTGAGAACGGGCTAGAAGCCGGGACCTCCCCTCTGTTACAGACTGGGTGACATCCCCTAACATTCGCATGCTCGGGCCCCGACCCGCAGTGGGGTGGTACCTAGAGGTGGGGCCTTTGAGAGGGATTGGGGGACATGAAGTCCTGAGCCTGGGCCCCTGAGATGGCATTTGTGCCCCTATAAGGAGAGAAAACGACACCAGAGCGCCTCTCTCTGCCACCTGAGGACACAGTGAGAAGGAAGACAGCCTCGCCAGGCACGGAACCGCCGGCCCCCTGATTTGGGCTCCCAGCCTCCAGGACGGCGAGGAGCTTGTTGTGTAAGCCCCTCGGTGTGTGCTGTCCCCACGGTGGCCGAGCCGACTAAGACGCCTGCTGTCCCCTGAAGTGAGAGTGTGGGGCCCTCGCTAGGCCTGGTGTAGAGACGTCTGGAGGTGCAGCTTCCAGGCTCAGGCCTGCACTGCTGCTTCCCATAGGTGGCCTCCGGACCCCGCCTCTCTCCGACAAAAAGCATTTCCCTCCCTCTGGTTCCCCAGCAGAAGTCAGAAGTCGCACGGGTAAAGGAAGGACTTGCCGGACGGACATTGAGCTACTCACAGTTCCCAACACTCCTCTCTCGCTGGCCCCACACCCTGCCTCGGTCTTTAGGTGGTTCCGCAGCTCACATTCCCCTGCCCCCCTGCTCTGGCTAATTCCTTCCCACTCGCCTTTTAAAGAATGCTCATTCTACGTCTCCTCCTCCAAGCAGCCTGCCCTGACCACCCGCACCCTCAGGAGGGTGGTAATCCCCCATCTCCCCCTGCAGGCCCCATCCTTATGCGTCATCACTGGCTGTGTGCATGTCGGCTTCCCCCACAGGTCCTCTAGCTGTCCGGGGCGGGCCCTGAGTTATCCCTCTCATGTTCTAGCATCCAACACAGAACAGGCTCCACCAGTGCTCACAGACCTGACTCAGCAGGGGCTCGCTGGTCACCGCCTACTCGCTCAGCCCTATCGCGGGCTTTGGGAACAGGTGGGAACAGACTCCCCGATTGGAGGATCCGAGGAACCGGAAAGCCAAGCCGGGTGGCTCATCATCAGCTCCCAGCCTCCAGTTGAAGAGCCCTAGCAGGATGACATTGTAAAACCAGTCCCCACCCCGCCCCTGCCCGCAGCAGGTAGAGAAGTCCAGCTCTGCCCCGGAGCCCCGGCCCTAAAATCACAGCCACCACTGATTCTGGAGTGAGGCCCACATGCCAGCTCTTTACATGGGTCACCACCTTCGATCTCGTGTGACCGGCGTTTCGTGGATAAAGAAACTGAGGCTCTTGGAGGGACCTGCCCAGGACGCCCGTGCCAGCAGACAGCAGAGCCGGGACTGGAGCCCACTTCTGACTGACTTCAAAGCAGGCGTTCTTACCCAGTGTCGGGACCACCATGAAGGTGGCAAGAACGGGGTGACCCACAGCCAGAAGAGCCCGGCATTGCCCGCTGTCCTGGAGCTCAGTCCCAGGACCTGCGCTGTCCTGCGCAGCTGCCACTCCCTCACCACTCACGGAGAGGCGAGCTTTCCTTTTCTCTTCGCCCCTGACTTTTAT
>NW_011915750.1:0-1589 GCF_000151845.1 Pteropus vampyrus | reverse complement strand
GCCTCCCATTGTTCGCTCGCGGCCCCCCATTGGTCTGTTCCTGCGGGAAGGCGGGGAGAAAGGGCAGGGCGGCGGGTTGACGCCTGGCCAATCGCCGGGCCCACTGCGAGCGCCCCTGGTTGCCCCTGGAAACCTGACCTCCGACAGCTGGAGTCCGCGGCGCTGGAGGAGCCGGAGGGAGATGGACGGCCACTCTGAGCGCGGTGGGGACCCTGAGCGGGAAGACGGAGATGCGGAGAGCCCGGCCCCGCAGCCGTCCGGGATCAAGGACGGCTCTGGCCCTCAGTCGCCGGCCAACCCCGCGGAGCTCGAGTCCCAGCCGCAGCCAGAGCCGCAGCCGGAGCCGCAGCCGGAGCCGCAGCCGGAGCCGCAGCCGCAGCCGGAGCCGGAGCCGGAGCCGGAGACGCAGCCGCAGCCGCAGCCGCAGCCGGAGCCGGAGCCGGAGCCGGAGCCTCAGCCGCAACCGGAGACGGAGCCGAAGCTGGAGCCGGAGGCCGTAGACGCTTCGGATGGAGGCTCCGCCGCGGCCGATCTAGCCGAGCCCGCCGAGCCTACCGAGCCCGCCAAGGCCCAGGAAGGGCCGGCGGCCGCCGGGGCTGCGGGCGAGGAGGGGCCCGAGCAACGGGAGTGGCCGGCCGATACCGAGCCAGAGGAGCCAGCCAAGCCGGAGTCCGAAGGCGGGCTCGTGGAATCCGAGAAGGAAAGGGAGGAGGCGGCGGAGGAGGAGGGGAGGGGGAAGAAAGCCCCGTCGCGGGGTTCTCCGCCGCCAGCCACCGCCAGCGGGGAAAAGGCTGAGCGGGAGGGACCAGAGGCAAAGGAGGAGGGTGCCGGGGAGGAGGAGGAGGAGAAAGAGAGCACGAAGAAGAGTGTGGAAGGAAGCGGGGCGAAAAGCGAGTTGGAGCAGAAAGGTCTGGACAAGGAACCTGAGGACGAGAGTAGTGAGTGGACGGAGGAGGTACAGAAGCGGCAGGAGCAGCAGCTGCGCTCGGAGCTGCTGGAACAGTACCGGTCGCTGGTGCTGGAGCGCAGCCAGTACCAGCGCTACAACATCTACCTGCAGCACAAGATCTTCGAGGCGCTGCGCAAGAAGAAAGGCCTGGATGCGGCCGAGGTGCTGGACAGGGGCCTGGAGCCCGAGTCCCCTGAGAAAGAGCAAGCATACCTCCACTACCTGGCCGCGCTGGAGGAGCTGAAGAAGCAGCAGGCAGACGACCTGGACTGGTACCACCAGGAGCTGGCTCAGTTGAAGCAGCTGTGCACGGAGCAGCTGTCCAAGGTGGAGAAGGAATGGCGAGCCTTCCAGGCACTCAAGAAGCAGGTGGTGATGCAGGCCATGGGCAGCTGTCAGATGCGGGGTGGTCGCCAGGCCGCTCTGAGGGAGGTGGAGCAGATCCAGGCGTTGGAGGAGAAGAAGGAGGAGGAGATGAGCACCGTGAGGCTGGAGAACGTGCAGCTGAAGCAGGGCCTGATGCACTTTGAAACCAGGATGAGGGCCCAGGAGGACGTGACCGAGGGCCTGCTTCTCATCGATTTCGAACAGCTCAAGATTGAGAACCAGACCTTCAACGAGAAAGTGGAGGAGCGAAACG
>NW_011915749.1:0-3033 GCF_000151845.1 Pteropus vampyrus | reverse complement strand
CACCCGCCGGGGGCGGCGGCTCAGTTCAGCACTAGTCAGAAAGCGGACGGTGACTGATGCTCAGAAAAGTCCCATCCAGAAGCAGCCGTTTGATTTTCTCCTCATAAGCAGCAGCAGGACTAGGCCTTGACCAAGTCTTCATAAGCAAATAAATCGTTTATGAAGCCACAGCAAAATGATTTAGGTATGTTCCTGGGGGAGAGATGCACTCGTTGGTGGCTTCGGGGAGCAGTGACGCCGGCCTCGCAGGCAGACCCGGCCAGCAGTCTCTCTCCTGTGGCTCCTTCCCATCCACGGGGCACGTGCCACAGCGCAGCCCTCCTCGTCTGGGCGCCCCCAGACACTGCGGAGGACAGTCGCCTCCTCGCCACCCCCATCAGCACCGGGCGTTGCTGTGCCCTGACCTCCGCCGCCCAGCCCCCCGTCACCCAGCTCCACCACTGACTTCTCGTCCTGACTCTTGAGTCAAGCGCACAGCCGTGTTCCGAGGGCACAGCTCTCACAGAGCCAGTGTGAAGAGGGCAGGACCAGGTGTGCAACACCTGATGGCACCAGGGTACCACCATAAAACCACAACGTGATGAGTACCAGGCACGGCTCTAAGCTCTTAGTGCCCGTGACAGCCCATTCCACGGAGGAGGAAGCTGAGGCCCACGGCCCGCCCAAAGTCCCCATTTCCACGTGGCAGCCGCTGGGGCTCAAATCCACATGTGCCCCAAGGCCCCTTGGTGGGCTGTGCTGCTTACCCAGCCGACGCGGACATGGTGCACCACTAGTCGTCAGCCCTCCTGTGAACTAGACTGGCTGTGCCCCGTTGCAGACGGGGACGATTCCGGCCCATGCCTGGCGCAGCAACCCACCCGTTTTGCAGGCAGGGCCCCGACCGAGTCTCCCCTCCCCAACGCCCACGTCACTCTCCACAAGGCCTCCTGGGGGCCCTTCGTTTCCTGGTGAGAATTCTGGAGGACTACCAGCCTCCCCATGTGAGTGGTGGCTCCACCGGACCTTCCCCTCGACCCCGGCGGACAGGCCCATCGAGCCTCCAAAATGAGGGTCCACCGGCGAGGAGAACCCACGGGTCTGTGCGGCCTCTCCTGCACGTGAGCCTGCCTTAGGGCCCCACTAGCACCTACCACCTGAGTCTCCCTTTCTAACTTGCCTGATCAGGCAGAAAGGGTTCTGGGAAGAATGGTCTCAGGTGCCTCGGCATTAACAATTACCACGAGCAGCCGCCTCTGCTCACCAAGTGTGCGCTGTGTGCTGGGCGTCCAGTGTTTACACCTGCCGCCTGTGTACCCTCCTCACAGACAAGACGACAGGGGCATGGAAGGCACACGTGACAAAGTGGCTGAGCTGAGCCGACCTGGATCTGACTCTGAAGTACTCACTCTGTACTGCCCGCACGGCGGCCTGAACACTGGGTTAGTTTGCATTTTGTAGAATAGAAAAGTCACCATAAAAGTAGTGTGATTTTTAAGTGGGTTATTCTTTAGGACAAAAATCCTTAAAAAAAATAATTTCTTAGCTCAATATATTCCTTGGAAGGTAAATAGAAACTTTTAGGCACCTGGAACTTAATGCAATATTGTTTAAATAAGTTTTGGTCCATCAGCAAACCAGACAGAAACTGGGGTTTAACTGCTGAGGGTCCCCAAAGTCTCTTTTACAAACCTAAGGAACAGACATTTAAGTCACACTGCCCTCGGGTTGTTCTATTTAAAAGGCACAGGTGAGACATTTTAAATTAAGGACTCTCAATGCATGGGAGATTCTCCACGACCCCAAAACGTTTCATCTACTAGTCATCACCCATGAAGTGACTGAGAGGCAACTAACAGGTTAGGAGTAGACTATTTAACAAAGCCAACATAATTTATGATCTTAATTATTAAGAGAAACTATTTAGCAAACACTTACTGTGACCAAATGTGCTAGATGTTATCACATGCTCTAATCATCACAAGCCTGACAAATACACTGAACAAACTATGAGATTCAGAGAGGCAGGGTAACTTACCCAAGGTCACATAGTAACAGAAACTGGATTCGAACCAGGTCTGACATCAAAACCCACATACGTGGTTTGCTAGAGTGCTTAAGAATATGGGCCCTAAATTTTGTGATAATCAATAAGCTAAATGGTTAACAGTTTTTACATGTACGGCATGTAAAAATATTCTGTGTATGTCAGCCTACATAGCAAAGTTTGAAAAACAAACAGGGTGTGTGTGTGTCGGGGTAGTGGGGGAGTGCAGGTTCTGGAGCTAGATTGCCTGGGTTCAAATCCCAGCTCCTCCACTTTGTGAGACCTTGAATTCGTTTCTTAACTTTCCGGTGCCTCGATTTCCTTATAGTAAAATGGGGCCAATAACAGATCGTCTCTCCTTAGGCAGCTGACAAGATTAGGGAAAGAAATCCACATAAAGCCTTTAGAATTGTGCCAGGCAAGAGTTAAGCCTCAGAAGAGCTGGCTGGTGTTATTCCTTTCTGGCCACCGGATAGGGCCAGCCAACTGAGGCCCACTATTTTAGCAGCTTATTTGCATAAGCGAGCTCAGACACAAGCCAGTCTGTCTGCACAGCCTCACTACACAGCTTCTTCCTGTCACTGATATCTCTCCTCGCACCTGCTCTGTGGCCCTGAGCTCTGTGCCTCAACTGCCCCATCTGTAAAATGAGGTGATCCACCTGAGGTCCTTCAAGCTTGACAATCTAGAATTCTAAACCCAGACTCTAGAAACTTTATACCCACGCTAATACGAACATAAACAATAGTCATTTTCCTAAAATCCTTTTATATGTTATGCATAAATGTCTATTTTGATGACAAAGATTCTCCAAAGTCTCAAAGCTCCACCAATAAGCACATGCTGGACAGGCATCCCCTGTGCTGACGCTGGGACATGAAGTCAGGAGCTCTGACCGAGGCACAAAGCCTCAAATCAAGCTGCTCTGATAAGCATGTTCTCAACGCCAAGATGTCATCTACAGAGCACAGCAAGAGGAGTGAGGCACAAAGACAAAAATTCACCCT
>NW_011915748.1:0-1653 GCF_000151845.1 Pteropus vampyrus | reverse complement strand
AAAGAAACAAGCCCAAAAGGGGGGAGGGGGGTGGGTGTGCTGAGTGTGCAGGGCACACAGCCTCCAGGTAGTGCGTGAGGAGAAAGGTGTTGTGCTCATTGTCATTTGCCCTCTATCCCCAGGGAGCCGGCTGCAAATCCAAGCTGACAGCGGGGTGGCGGGGGTGGGGGGGTGGGGGGGCTTGCAGGGAGGCAGGGCAGAAACCCGGAGGCCACCAAGAAGCCGCGTCAGGTCAGGCCGGGGCCAGCCCCACTTAGGAACTCAGAGTTACGTGAAATTTGTTTCCCAACCCCGGCCAATTTGGGCCCAAGTTTTGGCTACCCGTGACTGAAAGGTACACCTAGAATTCGAGGAAAGGCCTCAGTAATAAATCCACTTCTCACTGCTCCAAAGTACAATTTGCCTCTAAAAAATGAGTGGCTCCAGCAAAAGGAGCATGATTTCCCCCCACTGCTCCATTCCCCCAACTAGGTCTCGAGCCAACAGCACGCTCCCCGGCCTCCTGCCTTCAGCTGCCCGACCAGCTCGGCCACCGCCACACATGCCACTTGGTACTGCTGGCTAAATATAGCAACGGGTCTTTGTCTCCGGGACTAAAATATAAATCCCCTAGCACAGCAGAGCAGGTTCCTCAAAATCGGCTTCCTGCTTGCCTTTCCCAGGCCAACCCCTCCCGTCCCTCACTGTCCTCCGCTGGCCTGCCTTGTAACTTCAAGCCCCTTCCTGCTTCTGTGACCTCATATGCACCCTTCCTCTCTTCAAGACTGTTGGACCGTCATCTCCGCTGTCATTCCTACTGCCACGGTCCCCGTGCACAGGCCCGCAAGCTCTGTACAGCCAGAGCATTTTACAGATCCCCGACTGGCAGCTGTCCCTCAGGGACCCTCCCTAGTAATTCTCGATTCCTGGTGCTGCCGCAGTGCCCGGCACGTCACAGGGATTCATATAGTGAGTGAAAAAGCAGAAATGTGCGTTAAATGCAATACTTACATTTAAAACGTCTCCTCTATTCCATAAAAATCTTATTATGGTAACTTAGGGAGCTGGTGGACATGAATCTATGTGCCCATCATTAGCACTATCTCCTACTCGAAATCTGTTTCCATATTCCTTATTTGTAAAGTTAATTTGATGAATGTCCGTGGACTGAACGTTTGTTGAAACGCAGTACATGCAGTGAGATGCCGGGGGAACCCAGGAGGGGTGGGATTTATGGAGCTGTTGCTGTTAAAGATCACACTAATTTGTCAAGGCTAACGTGCACGCACTAGCTTTTCCAAGCAGTGAAAGGCTACGCCAGTGGCATGTGCTGCAGGAGTGTGTAACCAGGGGCCGGAAGAACACGTGGCCCACAGACACGAGTGCTCAGTCTCACCCAGCAGTCAGAACTAGGACTATTCTCACTTAACCTGTGGACAAACAGATAATATAACAATTCAGCTACGTTTCTAGAATGATGGACTCTGAGCTAAAAGATTCAGTTAGGGGGCTTAAAAGAAAATGCAACAAACGACAGTAATCAACACAGTATGGTAGTGCATCAAGACAGACACAGTCATGAACGCGACGGCGAGCCCAGAAACAGACCTCGCACAGATGGACAGTGATTTCACAGGGATGCCAGACATGCAACAGACGGTCCGCAACAAATGG
>NW_011915747.1:0-1687 GCF_000151845.1 Pteropus vampyrus | reverse complement strand
TATTGAGCACTTGGTTAGGCTCAACCGAGATGTGTTTTAAGTGTCAGGTACACTGGATTTCAAAGCTTAGTACTAAAAATATTGTGAACTATCTCATTAATAACTTACTAATATTTATTTCATAAAATATTAAAAACAATTTCGCCTATTGCTTTTTTACTTTTTCTCCTATAGCTACTAAAAAAATTATAATTTCGTATGTGGCTCATATTACTTTTCAACTGGCTGGTTCTGACTTAGGCATCTCCCCCAGCCCCCAACACTGTGCTAACTCCTAGTCCATGCCAGCATCTGAAGATCTGGTTCAGTTGTCACAGCCTGCCCCTCTCCCCTGAGAGCTCAAAGGCACCAAGTGCCCAGGTGACAGGTCTTTAGGCCACGTAGGCCAGGGACATAAGCCAAAACACTCTCTGGGGTCAGCCTCCAGGAGCACTGGGCTTCGCTGTCTCCTCGTCAGCACACAGGGCAAGAGGGGAGCCAGGGCGGAGCTGCAGTGGCTTAAAATGCAGAAAAATCCACATGAGGCTCTTATGAACTTTACCTCCAAAGGAGTTTTGAATAATAAACAGGGGAAATAAAAACTCAATTTGCAAAAAAAAAAAAAAAAGAGGCAAATTAAACTAAATGGAACAAAATAACTTCTCGGGGCCGTCAAACACCAGGAGAGAATTTTCAAAAGCATGTTATTTTAGTTTCAGGGGTGTACCGGATAGATTGATTTGGTGATAAGGGGCTCCGAAAGCTATTTTCTCAGCTTCAGCAGAAGTTAACCACCTCAGAATGCCTCAGTATTTAGCTTTGCAGCTGACAGCAAACATGTCGGGGAAAAAGCAAGATAAATGAATGAACACACTGGATCAGAGGCCCTGGCAATCTGTACAGCTCCATCCCCTGTGGCTTTGATTAACACCGCGGCCAGTTCAGAAATCTCACATTGTTTTTCTGGGAGCGGGACAGCAGCCAAAGTTCAGTGACACGAAACCTATTCTCAGCAGCCCCACAAATAGGCAGGAAAGTTTTAATTGGGTTTTTAGCCAGGCAGACAAAAGGAGATGGGAAGGTTTTTTTTATATATATAAAATCTCCCGTAAACTACTTCTAGCCCCCAGGCCCCAACCCCCAAAACACACAAGCTCACAATTCTCACTTTTGCTCTGGGTGGGAAGCAAAGGAAAATCATTTATGTATGTTCCTTACCATGAGAATTAGCACATGACACACTTACAAACAATTATTCCTGCAGGAAAAGAGAAACCTAATTTCTTTTGTGACACTTATACAACCCCACTGTGTTTGGATATTTTTTGAGAGAAGCAATGAAAGCTCTGTCTTCAAAGGCCGCTTTGTTCTTGACTTTTCTTGAAATAAAGGTGTTATCAAAAACATCTAGAAAGCACTCACGCATTCCCGGTGGCGCTTAGGTTCTCTCTCCCCTCCCCCTGCACAGCCTCCCTGGGTCAATTACTAATTTCCCATCAGATCTCAAACCCCAGATACATAATACTGCTCTTCTAGTCGTCAGGGAGAGAAATTGCCTTTTATTAAAGGCTGATAGATCGGAGTGACAGGTTGGAAGGTCTTGATGGGATTAATAAGCCTGAGTGTGTCCCTGGCCCCAGTTGTTATGTCTGCCCAGGACAGTTGTCATGCTGACCTCTCTCTGACTTCAAGAATATATAAGAGCAAA
>NW_011915746.1:0-1603 GCF_000151845.1 Pteropus vampyrus | reverse complement strand
GCTTGAAAAAAATATATCTGGGGGAGGGTACCGTTTTGGGTTCCTGACCTTTGGGGACTGTGTCCTGTGCCTCCCTTGGCTTAAGGAAGGACCCTCTGGCTGTCCGGTTAGGTCCTACCTTTAGCTGAAATTCTCCAAGGACTTTGGCCTCTAGGTTTAATGCTGTGTCACATCTGTGAGGACAAGGGAAAATAAATGCTATTTGGGGACTGTGCTCTGCACCGCGCGGCCAAGTTATTGATGCCGGCAGAGCGTCCTCCTCCGAAGGTGGCATTGGATGCAGGGACACTGACAGTATTTTTTAATGGGGAGCGGGCACAGAAAAATACCGGGAGTGAACGTTTGTGTCATCCAGCTGCTCCGAGTATGGCTTTGTCACTTCGCAGCGTCCTTTATTTACTCGCATGGTCAGGCCTGGGCTCCTGCGTGTTCCGTGTCCTCCCTCTCCCCCCTCCCCACTCCCCCCTGGCCTGCTCTCCCCTCCCACAAATCTTTTTTTCCCAGGGAGCCGAATGTTGTTGAGATCTCCTCCTGTTCTGTCCCCCTCCCCAAGAAAAGCGTGTGTTTACTGGCTCCCCTGAGACAGTGGCTTTCTCCAGGGCATGTATATACAGTGCCACGACCAGGCTTTTTTGCAGACACATGAGAGCAGAGGGACACACTTTTTGCACGAGCCACTGTGGGGGGTGAGGGGGGAGCAGCATCGTTTTTACTGGCAAAAGTGACACCAGATCAAGGTTTGATTAATGGTGCTACATTCAGGGGGGCTTTTTGTCCTGCATTTTCACATATGCAAGTCTTTTGTGTAGTTGCTGAAATTCAAGAAATTCATTTTTTTTTTTTTTTCCTCAGGCAGCTGATAATTTGCTTGGGGTTGAATTAGCCAGGCCGAGCTGTTTTTTTTTTTTTTCACTCCAATGAAATCCCAGACCACACAAAATTAAGTAACTTCAAAGTAAAAAAAAAAAAAAAAAAAAATTACTCTGTTTTACATAACTTTTTTATGACCCCCTTCCACTGAACTGCTGAAATACAAATACATTTGTTAACGTTCTAATGAGTGATCTACTAAAACAACACGCAAAAATGACTCCAGAAAGTCGAATGCAATGTTATTGTCACCCCATGCGCTTCAGAAATGGACGTGCTGCTAAGGAAAAAAACAAAACCAAAAAAAAAACCAGAAAAAAACCCAACGGGGTCACGTTTAAATGTCTCCCTTGGAAATGAGATGTTGAAAGCCAGCTCTGCCCCTGCTATTTTGCTGTCAGCCTCGGAGAGGGTCCTACGGAGGGGCTGGCAGTGCGCTGTCCTGTGTGGAGGGAGGGTCCCTCTTCCTTTCCGTGCAGTGTAGCGTTAAATAAAACGACCCTCCGTGCTGGGCGGTGAAGGAAGCTTCCCTATCGCGTTATTCCGAGCCTCGCTGCGGCTGCGAGGACTTAGGGCATTTGCAGCTCTGTAGACTCTTCTGAATGTGTCGACTTGTTTAGAGGGATTGCTGTATGGCGTGGTAAATCTGTATTTTTGAAAAGCGACTGTTTTATTTACCAAAACATAGGTCGCCCCGTTCTTTGGCCTCGTGGACTTGGCTTTTTTTAAAGTG
>NW_011915745.1:0-2128 GCF_000151845.1 Pteropus vampyrus | reverse complement strand
TCCGTTTCCTCACCTGTGAAAAGAGGACACTAGAAGTCCCTGCTCATCATCCCTGCATCACAGGGTCCACTGATCGGCTCGCTGTCTTGGGGTGGCCATGGCTGGTCACTAGCATGTGGGGCAGCAGAGGCAAAGGGTGAGGCGTCACTAGGCTGTGGGGCAGCAGAGGCAGGAAGAAGGAAGCTGGGCTGTCGAAAAGCCTTGAGTTCCTCGTGCTCTGATGACGATGTGGCTGCCATCTCTTTGAAAGTCTCCTGCCGGGGAGATTTTCTTAGTGTGAATGAAGGAGGAGGAAGGCTCACCGCCATCACTGCTCCAGTGACTTGCAGCTGTATTCTAAAGGACCTACTATGTGCCGGAAGTGTCCAAGGCACTTTGCACACTTCGCTCATGAACCTCATCTTCTTAACACACCTAAGAAGAGGCAGTGCCCACCTTTTGCTCAGGAGGACTCTGGGGCTCGGAGGGGCCAACGGTGCACCAGGGGTCATGCGGGCGGCAGAGCGGACATTGGGACGTGGCCCCGGTCTCCCTCCGGCATCCTGCTGGGCTGCGCGGTGCCTCAGACTTGGGCCAGGAGGGGTCCCAGGTCTTCCTCGCTTCGCCGGCCAGGCTGGCGTCGGACCCTGGGTTAGACGCGGGGGTCGGAAGTGGGCCTGGTGTGGTCCATGTCCCGGAGGAGCTCATGGTTGTGGGGGCTGCGCCATGAACGTGAGACACACACCCCACGGAGCCGCACCCCACGGAGCCGCTCTCGGCTTAAGACCAACTGGAGGACTGGGCCTGGGGGGTCTGGGGCCGGGTGAGACCGACTGAGGTTCCTGTTGGGGAAGGCGAGGCCCAGCGGGGACTTGCTTCTTCCCATCAGTGACGGCTGTGGAGCTGGGTGTCTTCTTGGAGGGGTCTCTCTGACCCAGCCAGCCTCCAGTTTTCCCTCCCGGCTGGAGCCCCGAGGGGTCTGAGTTGTGAGCGACGGAGGGGGACACAGAATGACTGACCTTCTGGCCACCAGGGGTGGGGATTTTGGACGTGGAAGGAGAGGCCTGGGGTGTGGGGGAGAATTTTCTCATCACCTTGTCCTCAGGGGGTCTGGCCGGGAGTCAGGGATGCAGCGGCTGGCCCCAGCCCAGCCTCTGCCAGGTCCACATGCGTCCCCGTGCCCGGGCGGGCCTGGCCCGTGGGAGCTCATGAAATGCTGGTGGACAGGGAAGACCTGGAAAAGGTCATGGTCACCCCCGTGAGAGAACGTGGAAGGGACATGCAGAATGCCCCTGGCGCCTCTTCATCTTTGTACGTGGCCCCCCAGAAGCAATTTCTCTTTGCTGGAGAGACACTGACTGTTTTCCTCCTGAAGCTTGAGGTGTTCTCCGTTGTGCTTTCTCCGTTGTGCTTATTTTATCTATCTATCTATCTGTCTTATATATCTATCTATCTATCTATCTATCTATCTATCTATCTATCTATCTATCTATCTATCTATCTGTTTATTTATTTATTTTTTTGTGGGGGAACAAAGTGTACTTGCCTTTTTAAACCCGGGAGCTGGGCAGGGCGGGGGGACCCGACGTATTTCACAATCAAACCCAAATAGTGTAAACCATGAAATATAGTTTCTCCAAACATAATCAAGGCTGGCCAATTTAATCCGGAAAGCGGTGGGAAGAGACCCATGCTGGGCAGGGACCATGCTGCGTGGGGCTCGCGCACGGCCCACCCTGCCCGTCACTGGGGTCCCCTCCCGGAGGATTATTTCATAATTACCAAGAGCCGGGGGTGGCATGTGACCATGGTGTGTGGACAGTGGGGGTGGAAGCATCAACCGTGACTTTCTGTCCCATCAGGGTCTTCCTCACGCTCGGCAATGAAGCCACCCGGTCACCGTCAGGTCCCCATTTCTGCACCCTCACTGTGCGTTGGGGTCCTCTGCAGGAGCCCGGTCAAACGTTTAAGCTTCCCAGCTGCTTCTCTCTCAGAGGGTCGCCTCTTCCATAGTTCACAGATGAGGAGACCGAGATCAGCGAGGTGACATGAATGCCCGAAATCGCGCAGCTTGTAGATGGCAGGGGTGATGTTAGAACTCTGGTCCCCTTGGGCCTGGGGGATGCAGCCTACTCCTCCCTTGGCTCTC
>NW_011915744.1:0-992 GCF_000151845.1 Pteropus vampyrus | reverse complement strand
AAAAAAGAAAAACCCGACAGTAGCCTGAAAAATGACTAGCAAGGGATGTAGAGGGGAAGCATACCCTTTAAATATAATTTGGGGGGGGGGCCGGGCGCTGCTTTTTGAAAATTAAGCTAGCAGGGTAATTTCTTGTGAAGAAGCCCACCACTTAAAGACTTTTAAAGTTATTCGCATTTTTACTTCCTCTTATTTTTTTACTTGCTCCTGAAATATAAAGTGGCATGCATTTTTATTATTATTATTATTTTTTTTTTTGGGGGGGTGATGTTCAGCGGATAACAATCTTTAAAGTTGTAGCACTTTGTTTCAGAATCGGAGTGGAGACTTAGCACTGATGACAGACCTGAATAACAAGCCTTTTCTGTGTCGATTTCAACCTTTACGTTAGGAAAGGAAAACTTGGAGTGGTAGGGGAGAGCCCTCCCCTCAAAAAAAATTCAGCCCTGCCGGAGAAATGGGAGTTTTCGAGGGCTGCCCGGGACATGGCCGGGAGCATTCTAAAATTGTGCATCACCAGCAGATACTATCCCCTCCCCGAAATGTGGGTGTGCCCTGTGATGCCATGATTGCTGTTTGCTGTAGAAGAGGCTAAAGAAAATGGGCCGAGGGTTCTTTCTTTGGGTAGATGGTGGTGGCCGCTTTGACGCAGAAAGGAAGAAACCAGCGGTGTTTTCTTTCAGGCTTCTCCTGGCTTGATAGCCTCTCTCTCTTTCTCTCTCTCTCTCTCTCTCTCTCTCATCACCCCTGCCACAAAAATCCCCAATCCTAGGTTGCCACAAGTGATAATTGGTCGTTTCTCAAGCAGTTGCCACAAGTGATAATTGGTCGTTTCTCAAGCAGACAAGTGCCCTGATGGGAAATCGAGGGAAGTTAGCTTTGTCATTGACTGCACACTGATGACATTGTACGGGTGGGGGGAAGGGGAGACCTCTATCCCAGGATGCCTTTTACTGGAAAAGCAGGGGAGACCTCTATCCCAGGATGCCTAA
>NW_011915743.1:0-4297 GCF_000151845.1 Pteropus vampyrus | reverse complement strand
GTGTTTACCCAGGAAAGAAAAACACTTGAAAGGGAGAATATTGGGCGGAAAATGCGCTGGGGATTAGGCAGGTCTTTCTTTCTATCTTTTTTCTTTTAATGCTGTTTTGTTTTTCTTCTGGGTTGTTCAAGGTACTGACCTAGCACTCAGCTCCCTTTGCCAAGAAACTCTTTCCCTGCCTAATTAGCTTGTGGTATTGTTCGAGGTTCTGGGAAGGGCGGGAGGGGGGTGAGGCAGGGGGTGGGCAGGCCCCCCGAAGCCCAATGGGGAGCTGCAGCCTGGGGAGGGAGGCGGGAGGGGGGAGGAGGGCCAGTCATTAGAGGCGAGATCTTGAAAATCCCTCTGTAATTAATTTTCTCCTGCATTAATTAGAGAAATGTTGGAACCGGTGGCAGGGGGAGGGATCTTGCCCCTGGGCTGGTTTTTGGGGCGACTTAAGGGAAAGATGGCAGCCTCCCGGGTGGGTAGACGGGCCAGGGTTTTGGAAGACTCTCCCGCCTGTGGGAGAGGAGTCCAATTTAAACTAGAGTCACAGAGAGGCATGGGCTTTATTTCAGCTTGGGCTGGATAAGGGGACACACCGCTTTAGAGTCTCAACGTGTGTGTGTGCGTGTGTGCGTGTATGTGTGTGTGTGTACATGTGCACACACACATGCATATCACTGCTTCTCAGACATTGCCCCGTGAGTTCTGAATACGCAAAGATTTAGCAGAATTCTCTACGAAGACCTCCATCTCCCCTCCCCCTCGCCCCCAATTTCACAGCTGGTCACACTCGTGTATAAATTCGAGCGCCGTTTGCTTATATTCCATCAATGGCTCCATTTTAGCCTGACCCTCGGGGACACGTTCCTTTTCCCTCTGCCTTTTCTCCATTTTTAAGAATCGGTTATGATTCCTCTCCTACAAGTAAGTCTCTAGCCCTGTGGAAGAAAAGATCCCTGAGAAGATTCTAATAAAAGCTTCTGGAATCTACCAACCCACAGATTTTCTACCCTGAGTCCCAATGTGTTGAAAATGACGTTTCGAAGGCAAGAAGCCAGCGCTCGTCTAGAATTCAGTGCCAATTCCCCGGTCCTGTTAGCCGCTTTTATGGAAATTTGAATTGAGCCCAGCTTCTTCTAGACGCTGGTTTCGTATGGATTTTATTAATCTGACCAATGGCTTAATAGTTCTGTTTCAGCTGGTGGGCCACGTCCAACAAGCAGTGTTCTTGCGTCTTCAAGTCCATCCCTAAGGCAAGCACCTTCAGTTAAAAATTCAATGGCGTTTTCCCAAAGAGGGAGGGCTGGCCTGTTTCAGCTTGCAGTCAGATCAGTGAATCCGTGGTAAAGATTCCAGCTCTGGGCTCATATTGATGGATCGCTAACTGGTTGCTAACTACAATTAATAGACCTTCACTAGAAAGAGGTCTCAAGGGATAGAGACAGACCTGTGAATGGAATCCAAGCTGGTGACCGGGGAGGAGGGGCATGGCCAGTTCACCTGGCTGAAGTTCTTTGAGTCCAGCTCGGGTCCTCAACTGGCTGGGTGGAAGCAACCGCGCCTGGGCCCACAATTGTTAGCGCCCACTGGATGCACTGCTTCCTTCAGCCCGTCGGGCTGTGGGTTTCTTTGGTAGGACAAAGAGTCTGAGGCTTACCTCCCAGCTCCATTCCTTCGTCATCCCCAGTGAGTCTTCCAGTTTGGAAAAATCTTTGACCTGTTCTTTTTGGGCCACATAACTCTGATTTCCCTAGAGGGAGGGATAAGCAGAGAGAAGACAGTAAAAGAAATGAGAAGAGTGTGGGGTGCCGGTTCTGGGCAGGAAACGGGGCTGGGAATATGGGCGATAAGAACAAGATGGAATCTGCTGGAAGCTATCAGCATCCTCGGGAAGCTGTCTGTGCCCTTTCTTCCCAAGCCCATCCTTAGTGCATTCTTCACAGCAGCTGTTTCAACTCTTCTCCTCCTTCCTCAGGCCTTAAAATCCACCCCCAACATTCACAGCGGATGACTTCACCCCCGGGTCTACTGAGAAGACCAAGCCACTGGTCTATACTGGTTCCAAGTGGCCTACGGGTCTGGCCGCGTCCCTGGGAAGACCTGGGTTTAAACTGGGGCTCTGTCACATTGCTCGTGAGCAACTGACTTGGTTATGCCCAGACTCAGTTTCCTCACATGTAAAATGGAGTCGTTGTGAGAATTAGCTAAAACAAGGCAGGGAACATGCGTACAAACAAAAGGGAATGTAACTGTTACTCGCTGGGGGTGATATCACCACCATGCGTACTGCCGCCATGGCTGCCGTGCACTCCCTCACCTTATCATCCACCCAGATCAGAATTTTCTTGTTTGGCATTCTTGGTCCCATCGGCCTTCTCGGAGAAGGTGGGATCCTGCCTCCTGTCTATGGTGGGTCTCTCCTGTGACGCAGAAACCATCTGCACCTCTATTATTCCAAATGTTCGTCTCTGGCATCTTTAACCTCCCTCTCGGTATCAGCCTCTTCCTCTCGGGATTCAAATATGCTCAGGTTCCACTTAACTCCGCCCCCACCCCGCCCTCAGAGGCGGGCCTTCTCTCGATGACTCCCTCAAACCATAGTCTCATCTCTTTCCTTCCTTTCGCTATCAGATTATCCAGAGAATCATTTACGCTTACTTATGGACACCGCTTCCTGACCGCCCACTCACTCCTCAGCTGCAACGTGCCTTCTGCCCCCACCGATCTGGGGCAAGGGCACGTTCGTAGTTCTTTCTCATGGCCCGCTCGCATCCTGCGCGGTCCTTCGGGGGCGTCTGGCTCTGTGGATCCAAACAGTCATCCGCCGACTCTCTTCCCCCCCGCCGCATCCATGATTCTTTTCCTCCCTGGTTCTTCGTTTCTTTTGCACATGACTCATGATCATCTGTCGGTGGGCCCCGAGTGTCATCTTGTTTGCCCTCTCCTTGGGTGGGCTCGCACACTTCCTCTTCAGCCATGATTTTACCCAAGAGTCTGCCAAATCCACATCTCCAGCACGGGTCTGTTCCACGCTCCAGTGTCTCATTCATTACAGCTCCTCGCTCTCTTCTACACAATGCTCATCCCCTTAATTCAACATATCTAATTGTAAACTATCGGCCCATCGGATACGCCTTCTTATTTCTTACTCCTTTCATCTACCCCATCCGTAGATCTCAGTGGATCTACCTTCAAAGCGGGTCGTTGGTCTATTACTTCTTTCCATTCTCGTTAGTGCTCTGCCTTTGGAGACTTTTATGTCCTGCTCACGTAGTTGAAGTGGCCTGTGAACTGGTCTCTCTGGGTCTAGCCTCTTTCTGCCCCGTTCTCTATTTCCTATTGATGGTAGGGCAATCTAAAAGTAGGTGGCCACGTAATTTATTGTCCAAATGGAAACTCCTTTGTGAGTGAAAGGGAGTTCTACGAATAATTACACAACAGGAATGTCCTGGGTGGAGATGTGTGTTCACCATGTTAAAATGACGTTCTGATACTGTCGGTTCCTGCTTTCGGTATCTTGTGGCCCCCATAATAACACGTCACCCTCTTAGCATGGTGTTCATGGCTCCCTCGTGGTCTGGCCCCCTTGAGTTATTTCGGTCTCACCTTTACTCTGGGCTGTCCAGCCATCCTGAAAACGTCATCTTCTGAAGTGCTTTGTCTTCTCCCGATTCTAGCTTGTGCTCTTACGGTTCACCTGCCCAGAAGCCTCACCTGTGTCTCCAACCCTGTCCGTCAAGGCTCATCTCCAATGCTGTGCCCTCCCTGAAGACTTCTCTAACACAAGCTGTTGGAATGAATTTTCCCCTCTTCTCTGTCCTGACAGCATATCACATGGCTGTCCACAGTATGCCCAGGGCTCAAGTTGTCTGTGTCCATAAATATTGCTCCCTAAAGACCCCACACTTGGGAAGCAGGGCCAGGTGACATTCATCTCTGTGTCTCTCAGAGCTCTTAGCACCGTTTCTTGCTTAAAAACGTGAAGAGATTCTGAGCATCGACACTGTGCCAGGTGTTCACATATGGTCTCTTGTTCCAATGCTACAGCTTTGCAGGACGGATATCATTATGCTTCCCACCCCCACACTGTTCTTCTTGCTTTAAATAGAGGAAAGATAAGCCCAGAGAGATTGAGGAATTCGCACAGCTGAGAAGCAATAGAACTGCATTTCAAATTGAGGCCTGTCTTCTATGGAGAAGATGCCTCAAAAGTAGGCTGCATGAATGACTTCTAATCCTATGATCTTTCTATGCACCATGCTGCTCCCAATATTTGTTTATTGAGTAAGATTAATAAAAAAAAGAGGGCTGA
>NW_011915742.1:0-1645 GCF_000151845.1 Pteropus vampyrus | reverse complement strand
GGGGTGTCCTTCCCAGTGGTTTCGCGCCCGCAACCCAGTAGGGCCTCATGAAAACGTTCTGTGCCGCACGGGGCCGGGAGGGGAGGGCCCCGAGCCCCGCCGTCTCTGCCTAGCCACCACGGCGCGCCCGGGTGGGACCTCTCACTGGGGCTGGGCGGCCGGACGCCCGCCCCCCGCCACGGCTCGCACTTCCTCCGGCCGGCCCGCCCCTTTCCACATTCGTGCCCCGCCGGGCCGGCCTCGCGCCTGGCTCGCACCGCAGCAGCCCGGGCCGACGCCGCTCCGCGCCCATCCCCTCGCCGGCCCCGCGATGAAGGCGGCCCAGGCTCCCGGCGAGGAGGCGCCGCCAGGCGTGCGGTCCGTCAAGGTGGTCCTGGTGGGCGACGGCGGCTGCGGGAAGACGTCGCTGCTGATGGTCTTCGCCGACGGGGCCTTCCCCGAGGTGAGTGCCAGAGCCCTCCGGCTGTGCGTGCATGCCCGCGGGGTCACGGTTACGCACAGGCGCCCGCCCGGTGTGTCCCGCCTGTGCCGGAGCTGCCGAGATGTGCGCCCACGCTGGTCTCCCGAGGGGCCTCCCAGCAGAGTGTGGGGTCCTCCCTCTGCCATCTGGAGTGAGGGCTTCAATAATATTACCTAGGAGAATGGCACCTACCTGGGAGAGGTGTCACAGGGACTGACTTTGGCAACCTGGGTAGTTAAGGGAGCACTTGGTGGCACAGCATGGCTAAGAGGGATTGCCAACTTTGGAGCCTTGGGTTCAATCCGTGACTTTGCCACTTAGAGCTGTGTGGCCTCCGCAGGTCCCCTACCCTCTCTATGCCTGTGACCTTAACTGCGTAATAGGAATGATGATGGTGCCCATCTCCCAGGGTCACTGTGAAGAGTAAGTTAATACAGGTCAGGCGCTCAGCTCTGAACCTATGACAGAAAGGACTCACTCAAAGGTGGCAAGGGGCTCCGTTGCAAAACATTTCTTCCCCCCCAGCTTTGCCCCTACAGCACAACTCGGGGGGGGGGGGGCTCTGCCTTGGAGGCTAAAAGCACACCAAACTCAAGTCAGGCAGCTGTTAGGCACTGTGGTGCTCCCCTGATGAACCGCGTGGCCCCCAGTAGCTTGCTCAGCCTCTGCGAACCTCTGTTTCCTCACACAACTTCATGAAACAAAGGGGGAAATAATCCCGCATGGCGCCTGGTACATCTTTGATCCTCGGGCATGTTGGTCATCTTGCCTTCGTTAGCATGGTCACTGACGGTCCAGGTGGACCCACCCACCGTGCGGCCTCTCAGCCTAGTTCTCCTGGGAATCCATGGGTTTGCTCCCAGCATCTCTTCTCCTTCCTGTCCATCCCAGCATCCTGAAAACCCCTGGGGTATCGCAGGTTCTGGGGAGTCGGATGGGGGAGGCGGGAGAGGTCGGGCCTGCTAACAGTGTCAGACCTTTCTTTTCCACAGTGGCAACATTGAGCCAGCTCTTGTGGTTTATGGAGCTGACGTCACCCCCTTTGGCCAGTCACATTTTTTTTTTAAGTTGTGGGGGATGTGTTTCCGGGCCCCCAGATGCTGCCCATGGGAACCTAACAATTATGGCGCAGTGAGGAGAACGATACGGCCGGGCCACGCCAGCCGGGCCCCTGCGTATCGTTCT
>NW_011915741.1:0-2869 GCF_000151845.1 Pteropus vampyrus | reverse complement strand
CTTTGAGGGCCTAGGGAAGCATCTGTTTCAGGCTGCTCTCCTTGGCTTATAGATGGCTGTCTCTCCCTTGTGTCTTCACATCATTTTCCCTCTGCAGTATGGTTCTCTGTCCAGATTTTCCCTTTTTATAAGGATACCAGCCATATTGGATTAAGAATCACTCTAATGATCTCACTTTAATTTTATTTCCTCTGTAAAGACAGTATCTCCACATAAGGTCACATCTGCGGTACTAAAGATTAGAAGATATTTAAGGAAGAAATGTCTTAACTCTAATCTCCATTCCCTAAAATGTCGTTTTTTTCTTTTGTTTTTCTTTTCATAGTCCAGTAATAAGTTGTCCCTACTCTTACTAAAGGCCATCTTCACACTGACCTTGATTCCATCACTTAACTGTGCTTTTTATAATATTCAAATTTTCTTTTTCAAGTTTCATGCATTTTGACATTGTCCTGTTTTTTTTTTAAGTTCTTAATCTCAAGTCATTCACTAACCATTGTCTTATCATCTCTGCCATTCTGAACAGTTGAGCTCCTTGAAAGTAAGGAAGGTCTATGCTCACTAACCCTCTTAGTCATCTCTCTCATTTATCCCTCATCATACTACCATTCAATTTCTACCCTTACAGTTTCACCAAAACTACTCTGAACCATCAGCCATGACAAAAGAATGAATTGACTATAAATGTACATTTTGCTTCTCACAGTACCTCTGTTTAGTATTTGCTATTATTGGTCACACCTTTCTTGAACTTCCTTCTCCTCTATTGTCTACTTCTCTCTTTATTACCTTTTACTTCTCATAATTATCTCTTTTAATCATACAAATATGTTGGTTATTATCCCATCTCCTTGGCCTCATATTATTTTCAATCTAAATAGATATTTTATTTAACTTAATCCAATCCTTGTTTGGAATGCCACCTATGAACTTCTTAACCCCAAAATGATATCACCAGATGTATATATCTAATGACCCAGCACTAGATCCCCACATTTGGAGTCCCAAATATTTTTCAAAATTAATATAAAAAATAAACCAATCATCTTTTATATTTCTTCCCAAATCTTTTTCATGTGTTTTTCTTATCTCAGATATGCGTGTTATACCTTACATAAACTTTGACTTACTTCTTATAACTCTGAAAATAATAGAGATCTCTTATATAATATTCTAAATTTCTTATTCTATCTACCTAGCAGCTATTAGATATTACCTTTTGTACTGATCCTATTGATAAGGATCATCTATATTCACCATTTCAAAACCATATGTATAGAACTGACATTAACTCTTTAGTAGAGTTCATTGGAGTCACTTGAAGACTCTGGGGAAAAAACAATTACATAAAAAATACATGATTTCTCCTGGATGATTTCCTCTGTCTCATCAAAATATAGTTCTGCCCATCCATATGTCCAAAATATAAAAGATATAAAATTATACTATATTAAAGGAAAAAAGAATGATAAATTATTTTAAAAATTACAGAATACTTGATAAATATTTAACATTTTAAAATTGTTTAATAGGATTTGTATCAAAATGTTAGTAAGAACACTCTAGCAAATAGATGTCATAGAATTGTTATGTTTTTGCTAATTTGAAATTCCAATATATCTTAAAATAATTGGGTTTTATGTACTTAATTTTTAAGTCATAGATATGGCAGTGAAAAAATAATTCTATCTCTCAATTCAAATATGAAAAAAAGAAAAAAAATGGTACAACAAAAACTACATATTTCAAAACTTTGTAGCATCATTTAACTCTTATATATTATTCTTTGTTCTTCAATTTTTTTCAAGAATGGTAAGCTTTACTCAATACTAAACTGAAGTGTCAAATTTATCTATATTTTACTTTGAAACCAAAATATTACTCTGCTTTTCAAAGCAAATGATGACTGAATGGATTTCAGTGCATACTATACAAATGTTAAAACTTGGCAGCTTTAGTCTGTGCTTACAGTCTAAAATTTGAAATTAAACCCATTATTTTGATAAATCCAAGTAGCAAAAGAATATAACACATTTTGTATCTTAGATTTAAAGTTGACTGTCTTGGAAATTATTCTAAATTTTTATAATCTTTGTATGATTTGGGGAAGTAATATCTAAAATCTAGTGCTTTACTCTATGGTCGTGTTCATTTTGAGACATGTCCCCAAAGTTAAAATTAGTTCACAAATAAAATTATGCTATCCTTACAGAACTGTTTAGATTTAGAAATACATACTTATTTTTGTTTTCTTCAGAATTAGAGTTTTCAATTTGGGAAGAACAATTAAAAGAAGAATTACTCAAAGCAATTTGAGAAATTTTAAATATTCGTAACTTACAGTAACTTTTGAGAACCAACTGCCCCTTTGTTAACTTTATCTCACAGAAATGAACAGATTGGAGAAAGTGATATCAGGCAACAGAATTTTTGCTTGTTGGGTGGTTCTAATTTTATGGTGATAAATGACAGTGAAAAAAATGGGTGAGAAAGAATAAACTCCTAATTTGGGGGTAGAGGATTTACAAAAAGATCCTAAAGCAGAAAACAACTGTTAGAGGATAGCAGAAGAGGAAGCAGAAATATTGTTCAGGGGTATCAATTAAATTGCTTTTAATTATTTAGTGAGGTAAATATCAAAAATTTTTAAATATATATATTTTATTTTTGGATTATGTTAGTTTAAATCCAATATTATTTAAACAAAGGAAACTGGGATTATATACATTACTTATGAATATATAGTAGAGGTCAATAACCAAAAGATAAGTAGTAGTGATGATAAGACTATTTTGCGAAAATATAGTTTTTCTGCCTCTGAATAACAGAACTAGAGTACAGACCTACTATTTTACTTCGTAAATAGTTA
>NW_011915740.1:0-1194 GCF_000151845.1 Pteropus vampyrus | reverse complement strand
CAGGGAGGAGCAAGCAGTCTGGCAGCACTTTGATGTCACTCTGGAGTTAGACTTCTGAGGGTTCAGGGCTGGACCCTCGGGGAGGCCTTGTGGGCTGGTGCTGGGCCAAGAGTGAGTTGGGGGCAGGGGCTGGGAAATGGCCCCCACGGGGTTGATGGGAGTGCGACTGAGCTGCTTTGAACCATTTCCATTCCTTCTGAGTCAGCTCAGGCTGGGCCAGAGCCACCCCCCGGCCCAAGCCAGAGACACTGCACCTCTCCCAGACTCAGTTTCTCTACCTGGAACATGGGACCAGAGCCAAACCCTTCTTGCCCAGGCAGGGTGCTTACCCTGGAGCTCAGACTATACCCCAAGAGGGAGGAAGAGGGCCCACAGCACTGGACCGGACCAGGTGTCACTGTGGGGCCCCAGAGAGGCCATACATTCCTTGAAAATCATGCCTTAAGAGTAGATTCTAGAGTGTCTCACTTTTACCACCAAATAGCTATGTCATCTGTGTATCTCAGTGTCCTCGTCTGTAAAATGGGAATAATACCTACCTTATAGGGCTGATGTGAGTATTAATTGAGACGGGAAACAGGGGAGGGGGTGGGAGTGGAGGAACAGAGCCCCATTTTCTTAGCCTTCCTACCCTCTTTCCCCATAACAGCCCCTGAGATTTGAAAACCACGGACCCTCATGCCATTGCCCAGAGAAGGCAAGGGAGTCTCCTGAGGACACACAGCTGGCTCCTGGCAGAGTTAGGGCCCCCAGTGGGCCCTGAGTCCCTGCATTAGAATTGCCATTTATTCCTCGTTTCTTGAGGGCAGGGAGGGACGGTAGGGGCTCAGGGAGGGATTGTTAAAGGACTGAAGGAAACAAATACACGCCTCAGACTCAGAGCAGCTGAGGTAGGTTCTTCCAACTCCCCCAGCCCCAGCATGGCTGACACAGGCCCTTCCTCCTAGCATTCCCACTACATCTGGAACCGCACCGAGCTCCTGGCCCTCGACCCCAACACCGTGGACTACCTCTTAGGTAAGGGGGTCGGGGGTGGGTGCCCTGGGGTGAGGGCTGCGTGATCCCTGAGGGCGAGGGACCCAGCCCGCTTCCTTACTTAGTGACCTTTGCCCTCTGGCTCCAGGACCTGGGAGGGGTGAGGAAAGGGTTCTGTCTGGTCATAGAACTTCAAGCTGAATATGCTGGCTGTACAAG
>NW_011915738.1:0-1593 GCF_000151845.1 Pteropus vampyrus | reverse complement strand
CCCTCTGGCTATTTTCAAAAATAACTGTTTACTCTTTTGTGAAAAAAATATAATGTGAAGTATTGAATATACTAGCTACAGTTAATGTAAAAGCTGTTACACAAACCCATGACAGATGGCTTGATGTAAATTAAAGCCATTACTCTCCCATTTAGAGTTTGTAGAAAATGCATACATTTGAAGGTACATTAGTTCTAAACTATTTGTTTCAAAACCATCATACATTAAGAAAAATCAACTGATTTTGTAATACATACATATATTGCCTACTAGATAATGTAAAGTTTGAGTACTGAAAAAAAGCCTGTATTATGTAAGAATATTGTACATATTACAGCCCTTCTCATTGCACGGTGACCATTGCTTTGAATATGTGGTAGCATTTTATCAAGGCAACTCAAGAGAATTAGCAGTCAAAAAGGCATAGGTGCATGTACCTAACTCTTCTAATAAATAATGAAGAGACAAAATGCAAATCACTTGGTGTCATTGGCCCCTCAGCTGCTTATCTGAAAACCTGAAATTAGAAAGCAGCGATTTCTAAGTTTCTTTAATATTATATCTTGTGATCTATGTTATTTAACTGACTGTGATGATCTACTTTGGGCTCAGATACAAAGTTTAGACCGCCTTGAAGGCCCAGCTGACAAAAGAAAATAACTAGCAGACTTAAGGGCATCTCTAGCTGGGCATCCCATGCTAAAAGTATATTCTACTGCAGAAACCAGAAATTCATATTTTTCTAAAAGAGACATAATTGTTATACATTTAAAACTGAGTGATACTTGAGCCACCCCAATAAACTTAAATAAATAAATAAATAAATAAATAAATAAATAAATAAATAAATAAGCCATGTGAATATGGACAAGCGAAACTTCCCTAAAACTTAGTTTCTTTGGAAGTTTAACGGGGTTATTAATGGTGTTCCTCTGCTATTTTTGTGCTAGTGAATGAAATAATCCATATAATTCTTGCACTTGGTATATGCTAAATTTTCAATAAGCCTAGCTATTGAAAATAAAAAAGTTTGAGTGATAAAGGAAAAAATTTAAAAAATAATAACAAAAAAAGTCACGTATGTAAGGAAAATAGCTTGTTTACAGATGCAGATTTATAACAAACTACGGCCTTCCTCAAAGTCCTGGGAAGGGGGCTAGTAACATGTTCACATGGGTTTGTGTTTTTCTAAAATTTTCAAAATTAAAATATTTTAACTATAATTTGTAAAATACACTATCTCTTTCTGTCTTGATTTTTCCTCCATTATATCAACCTTATTTTAGTTGACCATTAAGAAGGCACTATGAATTTTAGGATTCAACTTAGGAAGTTGGTTTAAGAATTCTTTTCATTTGAATTTGGTAATTCGAATTTATTTTATGCTTTATCACTTCAATGGTGTTTTGGCGAGCCAACCCAAGTAAAGGAAAGGCTTTCAGAAAGAAAATCTACTCTCCTCTGTGCTGACCTGTCCAGTTTCTATATTCTTATAGAGGGCCGGAAGTCATCATGTCATAAATAGTATCAGAGGCTTCACATTAAAGCCCTCACGTGAGTCTTAATATAACAGTGTAGTAGCCATAAAAACCA
>NW_011915737.1:0-3034 GCF_000151845.1 Pteropus vampyrus | reverse complement strand
AGGATTCCCCAGAAAACAGATCTACGCAAAATATGAATTCCTGATGTGGGAAAAGGTTATCATTGAAAATCTTTGCTCACTGAGCAGGACTATGTACTAAATTGCATAAAGTGGTTATGCATATGGAAAAACAAAAAATGCATCTCTGTCTCTCGTATTACATGACACACAAATTAATGCCATTTGAATCAAAAACTAAAGTGTGAAAGGAAACACTTTAAAAATTTTAGAAAAAAATATCTTTGTGACTTTATGTATGAAATTAGTTTTTAAAATATGATACAAAAAAGTAAACCATAGAGTAAAATATTAATATTTTTCATATAGAGATTAAAAATACAACCCACACACAATAGGAAATATTTTCAGTGAACGAAAGAATAATGTCAAGTAATGATTTTCATAAATTAATAAGGAAAAACAAGCAACCCATTATAAAATGACTATCAGGGGAAGAAATTCTAACATCCATTAAGCCTGTAAAAAGATGCCAAATTTTGTTAATAATCTGAAACTGTAACTGAAAATCACATTGAGATACACTTTCAGATCTACCAGATTTACAAAACTTAAAAAAAAAAAAAAAGTAAATAGGTTGTATTTAACAGGAGCTCTCAACTACTAGCTAATAAGAGAAGAAATTGGTACATTTTGGGGGGTGCTTCATTTTTAGTTTAATTTCCGCTTGTGCATATTTTATATTTCAAGAGTTTCATCTGATGATACATGCTACAATTTCTTTTTGTATATAGTAGGAGATATGGCCAAAACTTTATATAGCATAATATTTTCAAAATTGCAAAATATTGGAAACAAGTCAAATGTCCATTAGTAGTAAAACAGACAAATAATTTACAAACATATATGAATCTCACAAACATAATGTTCAGTAAATTTTTTAAAAAATCTAGTTACATAGTAGTACATCAGTATAAATATATTTACATAAAGTTAAAAATTCAAAAGTAGGTAAAAATAAATAACACATATTTTAGGGATATATTTATGTGTGGTAAAACTATAAAATAGTACAAGTTTAGGATAATAATTATATCTGGGAGAGAAAACTATGGTTAGGAATGACTACATAGAAATTTTGTAAGACATTTAATTTTCTATTATTTAACTTAGACAATGAGTTCGTATTCATTTTATTATAATTATTATTATTTTTTAACTCTAAATACACATGTATTCTTTTGAATCCTGGAATCATTTCTCACACTTAGATCTGTTTTTTTGTGTGTGTTGATTTCCTATTTGTTTCACTCTTAATGTGAGCAGCTAAAACACATTTATTGATTCAAAATCTATAGGCATTGGATATACGAATATCACAGATCAGAAAGAAACAGTGGCTAATGTCTGCATAAAGGAAGAATGTTAACATATGTATGAAAAGCTTTATTTATACTGCCAATGTAAAGAACTGAAACCTGTTACATAAGAAAACTTGAATTTGGTTAAGGGATCAATACTTTGGGCAAACATGTAGAATTATGATTTGGGGAGAGTAGATTCACGCCATGAAAGGAGGCTTGAGGACACTGTGTGCCTCTGATCTTCAGCAGAAGTGGCCACGTGCCTTCTGAGCATTCACAGGGGAAAGGTATTATATGGATATTAAAACAGCCTTGAAGGTGAACAAGTAACAGATGTTAAAGGAGAAGTCCATGTATAGAGAAGTCCATCCACCTTTATATCTTGGTCATGGTGGAAGTTTGAGCTGCTTCCTATAATGGACCCCGGTCCAAGAATTTTCTGAATTTGTTTTTATATTATATATATTTTTATATTTTTTTGATACTAATTACAGTCCAGCTAATTTCTTCTACTTCCTTGGAAATCTTTGTATATTCTTGTTCCTTTTATTTTAGGCCAAGGTCCCAAAATTATAGAGTCATAATCTTTTATAGGTCTTGAGAATACTGAAGTCCAGGTAGAAAACTATAGCAAACCTATGGTGTTTAGTTTATTCTCGTCGAGTAAGTTATGATATATAATGCTCTCTGGTAACCTGAAGTAGCTCATGCGTTGCTATTCTCTGACCCCAGACATCTACACCTCCTCTCATACAGTGTTTAATTCCGTCTCAAGGAGGAACTTCTTCTTTGGAAACAAACAAACAAACAAAAAAACCCTTTTATATTATTGCATGGGGCAGCAGAAAGAAAATATGGCTTCTGTATTGAAAATCCAGTTTGATTCCCATTTTTTATTAAATTTAAGAACAAAGAACACATCTTACCATCTTTAAAGACATATATATTTCTGAGCCATATTGGAAACTAGGGATTATATTAAGTCCCGAAACTAGTTTCCAGACTGTGGTCAACAGGCAAGACTAGAGATGACTTGGGTACTGTTGGGAGACACCAAGATTTAAGAAGAAGAAAAAAAAGTGATCTTGAAAGCTACAGTATAAAAATGAAGCTGACATTTGAGAATGTTCATAGCCTAGGTACTGAGAGGCAAGCACATAGTGAAGTTTAGAGCAGAGTTCAACTCATTCTACCAGATGGCATCTTTCTTCCCTAGGACTGTTTGAAGTGTGTCATCTGCTCAACTTCTAAAGCATTTTTGTTCACAGATATTAAAGACATTGACTGGATGCTAAAAGTAAAGAAGTTGAGTTGGACCAGGTTCTTCTTTACAGTTCTTCTCATTCAAGCATTCTGTGATATACAAATGACTTTCACTAAAAATCTGTGAGCACCTAGATAAGCACATTGAAAATCCTGATTGCTTATAAAAACAAACAAACAAACAAACAACAACAAAACTTTTCTGGATGAATTCATGAAATGAGAGATCAATTTTGTTGGGAAAACTCAATCTTCCCTGCTGAGCATTGAAAAATCTTATTAACGATGCCTTCAAAATCCCACTTTGATCAATATTCTGGAGATTAGGAGGCAGGAATATAATTTTTCTACCTCTTATATGCATGGCCTCGAAATGATTTTTTCATTTTTTTCCCTCATACAGATCTTGGTTTTCTCCTGTGTAGAGATTGTGTTATTTCTCTTCATAG
>NW_011915736.1:0-2121 GCF_000151845.1 Pteropus vampyrus | reverse complement strand
TTGATGATCCCCAAGTGTCGACAAGGCCTGGGGAACCAGCTGGACTCTCACACACCACCGGTGGGACTGTCACGTGGTAAAACAACCTTGGAAATAGTTGAGTAGTTCTTAAAAACTTAAACTTGCCCTGTGATACGACCCCAGCTGTTCCACTACCAGGTAGTTAGCCAAAAGAAATGAAATTATGTATCTACATGACACTGGTATATAAATGCCCAGAGCAGCTCTATTTTCAGTTGTTAAAAACCAGAAACAATCCAAATGTCCATCAGGAAACTGTGGTGTATCAATCAAAGGAATCATACTCAATAGTCGAAAGTGCTGAACTATTGATACACCCTTCACCAGAAATAGCAGGTACCAGATGACGTCCAGCTCTGTGAGTGTTCACTTACCAAGTGTAAATGAAATAAGCCTGCTCCATGTTTAAAGCACAATACTAAATAGTCTCCCTTAAATGATCTCGTTTTTGCTTTTTAATACCCTAGGGTTATTATTGTTACTGATAAACATTTGGATGACTGTAGAGGTCAAGCGATTCCCCCAAAGGACCAGGCAGCAGGGCTGGGACTTGGTCGTGGCTCTTCTTGCTGAAAAACCCACTCAAACAAAACCGCACAGAACGTCCCATCCCAACAGGGAAGCGCTTGCTTTGCAGCAGAAAAGATGAGATAAGTCCCCAGATAACTGTGACATGACGCAGAAAGTGTTCACTGTTATTCAAAGGTATAAACACAGATCTGTAAGAGCTTGTGGAAAAGGGCGAGAAGCATTCTGATGGAGGGAGGTGAGTTGGGAAATAGGAAAATTTTACAGAGCAGGTCATCTTTTCCTGGATCTTCAGGGGTGAGTTGGACACAAGGCGAAGCAGAGGTTTCCTGGTGGGAGAAAAAAAAAAAAACATAAGTAAAGCTACAGAATTCAAAAAGTAGACAGAGTTCTTAGAGAATAACAACACATCAGCTCTTTGGGGAGGGACATAAATGGTCGAAGTAAACAGTAAAGCTGAAGCCAGAAAATTTGGTCTATCCCAGAGCACAAAGCTAAACTGTGCTTTCACTGGATGGAAGGTCAGGTTAGTCTTCGTGAAGGATGAAAGCACCATGTTCTGCGTTCCAGTGGCTTGGCCAAAGGAATGCGTGTTCAAATCTTGTTCTTGTCGTAAGAATCTTCCATAACCGTATAGAGAATGAATGTGGAACGAGGCCAATATAGCATCTCATCTAATCTCTTTTGTAGATAGAATAATAGCTGAGAAAGACAAATTTACATGTCCAAGAAGAGTTGGTAGCAAAGATATGCTTAAAGCCAAGTATAAATTTCTCGAACAAGTCGCCTCTCTACTTAATCGTGTCGCCAGATACCCTCGGCCCGTAACCTTATCTTTCTTGAGTTACCTCTACGCCATTTTAATAACAAGGAGTTAAAGATAGGAACGTTTGATGAAGGTGAGATTTTCACAGCAAACAACACTTTGTAGGAGCACAGATTGATGCCTGTGCTTGTGGGCAGAGTCTAAAAGTAGCCCGACTAGATTGCTGGATTGTGAATCTCTTAATATAGATGAAAATTTTATGTTGTCTATGAAATGCAGGATGTTGTGCACTTGAAGAACGTCTGGGTCTTGATCAAAGAAATAGACTAGCAATCTTGAAACACACGGGGCCAGACTCTTTCTATGTAATCATACGAGTCACTGGTATTTTTATGAAGTAATTCAGTGACTATCTACTAAACACTCTGCTAAGGCTAATTATAGAGGTAGTTATAGAAAACCACTATTGTTTGTCTGTTGAAGATTCATTCTCTACTTCTTTTGGCCCTGCTCGCTACCTTTCTTTCTTTGTCCCTGCCCTACTCTGTGTGTTTTGAGTGTGTCTGACAATCGCAGTACCCTATAGCCATTGGGATGAGTAGGTCACTCACCCAGACATGCCCCAAACACATTACCCTATCCTCCTAACCCCAGGGGTGAACACGAGAACAAATCCTGACCAACCAGAATCCTTCCCTGGGAATTTCTATATGGCCACTGAAGAGAGACGTTCTTTCCTTCTTTAGTCATAAAGTGAGTATATCCCAGGACACCAGCGTCATTACTTAAAAAAGCCTATTGAAATT
>NW_011915735.1:0-4463 GCF_000151845.1 Pteropus vampyrus | reverse complement strand
GGAAAGGCCAGGAAGGAGGCAGGGTCTACGCATGCGCGTGTGTGTGTGTGTCTGTGTGTGAGTGTGTGAGTGTGTGTGTGCACGCGTGTCTGTGTCTGTGTGTCTGTGTCTGTGTCTGTGTGTGTATGTGGTGGGGGAGGGTGTCCTCTCTGGGGGCATGTGGGGTTTCAGTACCTGGAGGTCACTCATTCACAGAAATGCCTCTCAGAGACCGGAGCTCAGCCTGCTCCTGGGGTGGGGGTGGGGGGCATTCCTGGAAGGGCCGAGACAGGGGTGTCCAGGGGCCTTCTGCCTGCAGAGCGCCTCCCTCCCTCCCTCCCTGGCTCTCTGAGACTGGGACGTTTGTTCTCGATTAATAAGTATTTGACTTTGCCTCCTGTGAAGCCATTGGAAGTGTCCCCCTCAGTCCTGAGAAAGGAGACAGGTGGGTAACGGGGCTTTCCTTTTAGGTCAAAGCGAGTGGTTGTTTAGGGTTCCAGAAACATCAGCAGGACTTGCCTCTGACCTAGGGTGGAGGCCGTTCAGGGAGTCATTGCTGTGGTTCCTCCGACGGGTCCCACAGGGCCTCGGCTGAGTGACGGAGCCCTAGTCTGCAGGGAGGTAGCCTGGGGAGGGCGGGACGGGCCAAGCAGTCCCAGAGGGCTAGACGGTGAGGGCGGAGCTGCCCACAGAGGGGCTCAGCGGCTCCGGTGCTTTAGGGGGCATATGGCATTGGGGCAGAGGCTACACGTGCAGGAGGCAGGCAAGAGAGACAAGGGGTAGCACACTTAGAAGCCAGACATGCGAGGGGGGCATGAGCACGAGGACCTGGGTAGGGAAAGGGGTGGAGTTCTGGGGTCGGACACGGACATTAACCCCAGGCTGGGCGGTCAGAGCTGGGGGACAAGGTCGGAGACCTCGCCTGACAACTCCCGCGTCGGCCCGGGCATGGTCCTGGACAGTCTGCCTCAAACTTTAGGGTTTATTTGAAATGACTTCTCTCTCTCAAGCATCTCGGGCCTCACTCACTGGCCCGCAGGGTCATAAGAGGGAGACTCTGGGGGGGTTGCCTATGGGTGTGCATGTCATTCTGGGGGTGTGAACGTACCTTGGCCTGTGGGACACTCACCTGGTCCCCAAACTTAAAACCACATTGAAAGAAGAAGGCAAGAAAAAAGATTTTCCTGAGGAAGTTACTGACACAATAGCCAACTTCACTTAATGGCACTATTTGTAGTTACCAACAAAGGTCAGGGTCTCTCCATACGAGGAAGAACAAAGAGGGGCCAAGCCCACACCTGGGGACACTTGGGACCCCCCAGGAGAAAAGGCCAGCCTGCAGCTATCTTTCTCAGCTTCTATTTACCCATTCTTTTCTGTTCAGGACCCCACGAATCTCCCTCCGCTCCCCACCCCTCCCAGCCCTCAGCCCATCTCCTTCCCATTTAAACCCCCCACCTAACCTAGGCTGGTTATTTTGACAACATCACCTTCTGGTACCATTCTGATCTTGGTGGTCTCCTGGGAGGGAGGCGTGGGGGGAGGTGAGGAGAGGGTGGCCTTTTCTTCCCTGCTCTCTGCCCAGGACTCAAGGAATCAGATAAAGTTTCTGCCTTAAACAGAACTGTGACCCTGCCAATGAATTGTGACAGAGAGGAGAAAGCCTTGAGGGGGCCCCGTTGCCCTGGACCGAGTGTGCCCCATCCATCCTCTGGCACATGCCGGCCCCCTTTGCCGCCAGACGGCTCTCTGGCCTGCCAAGGGGACATCGGGGATTCCGCGGGGGAGTTTTGGAAGGAAGACTTGGGGAAAAGGACAGCTCTTGACAGCGCTGCCCTGTCTTTACTTTGAAACATATCACATGTGCATCAAGAATCCAAATGAAAGGAATGGAAAATAAACAAACGGCAAAGGGAAAGAATTTTTACGGGCAAGATGGGTTGTGGCTCTGCGTGACTGTCTTATTTCTCCGGCCCCAAGTAGGCCACAGAGACTTCAAGCAAACAAAGCACCAGCAACAACCCACCCCACCAATTAAAGTAAAATCTGCTCAGACTCCTCCCTCGGGAGAAATGAGGAGAGCAAGGAAATCTGTCCGTCCTTCTCTCCCCTCTCTTCCTGACATTTACGTTTCTCTGAGGTGTTCAGAGTTTCTCTCACAGCAAAAACATGGAGGAAAAAATCCTGCACCGGCAAAGGAACAGTGACAGTAATAATAATCCAGTAAAAATAAGAGCTTCAGCGGAACCACCAGTTTTTTTTTTCTCTGCTGGTTCACTTTTTTTCTCTATCTGTGCAAAACTTAAAAAATAAATCAGAACACACTCAGTCATGCACACGCTCACACGCGCACAGCGCTCATTCGGTAAGTCTGTGTTAAAGATGCTTGTGTCTCTCTCCTCTGCAACCTTTCACATGTGCAAAGCTGTCTGTGTCTGCGCTGCCGCCTTCGCCCATTTCCCACGTGCTTCCTTCCTGGTCTGCCAGGGCCCCTCGATTCTGGGGAGGAAATCAAGCGATCAGGGGTAGAAATTCCATGCTTCTTCACCTGGCACTTCCTTCGCTCAAACTTTGGTTATTCTTTCCCCCTCCATATGCATGTTCTCCCATCGATTAGGGAGAAACCACTCTCTGTTGGTTAGGTGACTTGCATCTTGTCCACCATATGTCCTCCTCGATACCACGTGATGCCCTGCTCTGGGCCATCACTGCCTGGCCTCCGGTCAAGTCCAGTGACTTGGCCGGTGACCACCCTGATTTCCTACAGGTGAGCTCTCCTTCCACCCAGCAGCACTCAGTGTAGAAAGCAGGTGTTGAAATGAGCTGCAGAATGAACTGATGAACAGGGACAGAGAAGGGAAACACTCAGAACCCCCCCACATAGAAAAAGGAATCTTTCTAAGCTCTCCACCTACTCCTGGGGCGAACACACACCCACACACCCACACCCACACACACACAGTCATATCCAACGGGGCAAGCGTTCCTAAAAGCACAGGATGCTCCACAGACTCTGCTGGAAATGGTGTGGTTCTTTCCCCTCTCCAAGTGGGGCTCCTTTGAGTGGCTGCAGGGAATGATGTCTGGTGCTGGGGGTGTGAAGGCAAAACTCATCCCAATCCCACTTTAACGGATGCTTCTTGTCTCCCAGAGCCATGTAGAACTTGACCCCAGGGCTGCCAGGAGATATTTTTGCTTATGGTGGGAGACTGGACCAGACGGCATCTAAGGTGGGAAGCTGGACCAGACGGCATCTAAGGTCCCTTCAGGATTCCAGGTCTCCATGACCCTCATTAGACCATCTCTCACTACAGCCCCTGCTCACCTAGGACCCATGTCTGTACACACCTCTATGTGGATGGCTAGAATGTGTCCGTAGATGGAAGGACAGATGGAGAGACATATGCCAGGGGAGATCCGTTGTTTGTCTCACCTCCCATCTCTGGCCCTGTCCTTCAGCTTGACTCCTCAGCCCTCCCGGACATGACACGCTGGGGGCTGCGTTTGGCTGGCATTTCGGCTTGTCTCTGTGGGGCTGTACTTGAGTGCATTTCTTTCAGTGATGACCGCCGAAGAGATGAGGGAGGAGAATGACAGAAAAAGTAAGCTGAGATGTCGATGAAATAACTCCCTAGGAGGTCTGGGCAGTTCAGCGACAAAGTCATCTGCATAGCAATGGCACCAGATTCTGCGAGGGGAGGAGAGGCCAGGCTGTGTGCCCCAGCCTTGTACAGAGTTCTCAGGAAGGACGGTGGGGATGGAGCCATGGAGATGGCTGGAGGTAGAATCCCCTGGATGCCTGGATGCACTCTGCATTCGATGCTGAGCCTTGATGAGAGATGACCAAGGAAGATGGCGGTGTTTTCTCTAGACAGCACACGAGGGTCTGGCAGGGGGTTACACCTCTGACTGTGCACTTGGGGGCGAATGGAAAACAACACATTCTACTTTCAGGATAGACAGACGCTCCTCTTCTCTCTCTCCATTTCATATTTTCACCGCCAAGAGCCAGATTAGAAGGTTAAGACTGTCTCCATGGTGGAAGTAACTGCTATTCTTTCTCCTGTCTGGCTTTCCACAGGCAGGGCACGAGACCGGGCAGGCATGTCCCTGTGGGCACTTGGAAGAGCTCCAAGAAGATTGGAAGGGGACAAGGAGGCCTCAGGATGCCAAGCCAGCAAGTGAAAGGCAGCTCGCCGAGCACCGCCCAACTCCTCACCCCTGCCCCCAAGTCCAGCCGTATGCAGGAGGTGTGGCCTTTCTTCTTATAGCTGCAAAGGGACCGTACCACCCACCGACCCCTTGGAGATGGAAATGAGGGAAGAAGGGAGAGCCAGGTGATGTCTTCCCAGCAAAGATAATAATACTGAGCTCCTCGCCTCTTCTCCAGGCCAAGGTGTGGACCAACGTGGGGGCTCTCACAAAGTGTGAGGTGAAGTAGCAGCATAGAAACAAACATCCTCTGTCCATGGCTCCTCATCCGT
>NW_011915734.1:0-811 GCF_000151845.1 Pteropus vampyrus | reverse complement strand
CCCCACAGGTGACCCCCCCAAACATTAACATTTCACATTGGTCATAGCCTGTGCTTAAGTGAATCATTGGGGAATCTGTGTTTAAAACGTGAGGAGATTGAAAAAAAAAAAATGGGGTGGGAGTGGGGCTTCCCAAATGAGCTCTACAGGAAAGTTAAGAGACTCAGAACGCTTGCTCGAGGAGGAGATCATGGGGCGCTTTGGTCATTGTCTCCACATCTGGGAAGCCTGACCAGGGAAGACACCTGGCTTCCGAATGTCATTAGCTTGCCCTCTTCAGGACACCCACAGAAACGGACAGGTGCATCCGTGGCTCAGAGGAAGAGCTATTTAGTAAAGCCACGGTCCCCAACCTTTTTGGCTCCAGGGACCGGTGCTCCTAGGAGAATCTAATGCCCGATGATCTGAGGTGGAGCTGAGGCGGTGATGCTAGTGCTGGGAGCAGCTGCAAATACAGTTGAAGCTTCACTCGCCCACCTGCCACTCACCTCCTGCTGTGCAGCCCGGTTCCTAACAGGCTACAGACGGGTACCGGTCCGTGGCCCAGGAGTTGGGGACCCCTGTAGTAAAGGGGTCCCATTCCAGGCAGATGGGTGTGTAGGAGGTTTCTTACATGAAGGGTGTGTGTGGTTCGGATGAGTCTTTACAGTGTCACGATCTAGTGACTGACACCATGGTTGCAACCTAAGTATTTAAGTTGTTCTTGGATAAACCACAGGACACTAAGACCACAATCATCACGGTTCCCTTCCATCACCGGCTTCTAGCAACAGAACTCGCCGCGCCTTTACCATCTCTAAAGATCCAATGA
>NW_011915733.1:0-1918 GCF_000151845.1 Pteropus vampyrus | reverse complement strand
GAAATTCAAAGGAAATGTTCAGAAATACTGGCAAAGTTGTAAATATACACATATTAACAACACAAATAATCATTCCAACATTAGATATCATTATAGAAAGTGATGGAAATATCCTTAAAAGTCTTTTAAACTATTAATGACAAAGAGTTTAAAATTTTAGACATGATAAAATTATACATATATATTACTAGAATTGAGACTAAAATAAATTATATTCAAATGTGAACAGTATATCTACTTCTTATTTTTTATTAAGATTATTTCTTCTTTTTTATGTTTCTGTGAATTTATTTTTCATATTTTTCAATAAACATGACTCACAACTATGACTATAACTTTAGTCATAACTGTAATAACTATAACTAACAAATTAATCATATATATATATATATATATAATCTTATATATATACAATAGTCTTTCCTTATCCATGGGAGATACATTTCACGATCCCTAGTGACTGCTTGAAACAGTGGATAGTGCCACTATGTATACTATTTTTTTTTTCTGTGCACACATAAATAAATAAACCACTTTATGGCTTCTCTTTGGCATATCTGAATTGCCAGCATCACTATCCTTGTGGCTTTGGAGTCATTATTAAGTAAAATAGGGTTACTTGAACACAAGCACTGCCATACCACTATGGTGAAGCTAATAACCAAGATGACTACTAAGTGACTAAAAGGAGGGGAGCGTATACATGGTGGATATACTGGCCAAAGGGATGATTCACATTTAGGGTGGGATGGAACCAAACAGCAGGAGATTTCACCACGGTGCTCAGAAGGGTGCACAATTTAAAACTCATGAATTGTTTATTTCTGAAATTTTTCATTTCATATTTTCAGACCTGTGGTTGACCACGAGTAACTGAAATTGCAGAAAGCAAAACCACAAACAAGGGGGGACTACTGTATGCATGTGTGTAAATATACATATATATGTGTATATCACCCAGATTTACTATTTCACATTTCAAATTAGTTTAAAGAAATTGATCTAATAAGTGACATGATTCATTCAATCTGCATAGGTTATTTTCTGTTTTCAAGCTACAGTATTTTTCCTATTCTCCATGAATTCTTCAATTCAATAAGGAACCTTCTGCAGATTTTCTAACAAATCTTTACATCATGTCAGCTGTACATTCTGATTTAAATACATTTAAATTACTAAAAATTAGTGAGCCAAACACAGTCATGATGGCTAAATGACAAGTCATAGAAATTCAGTATTACTCCTACTAACTCTTTTCATTTTATATCTTGAAAAAAAATGTTGACAGAGTTACACCAAAAAATAAAGTTGTTCTAATGCATAAAATAATTAAGTTGTGAGAAAAGCTAGCGATAATCTCTGTCCCATGAAAATTTGCCTTACACAATTTGTGGCAGTCTCCTCATTTTACATTTTTTAACTTATTTTTTTCAATAAAAATGATACACACAAATTTTCCACTTAAGGGAACTTTCTCTAGTTGGTACCTTTAAAATATGAGTTCTAACAGCATTCTAAAAATAGCTTTATTCATCAGGTTAAAAAATTGAGGCTATGTAATTTTAATCAACACAATCATTATTATGGATACATATAGATACAGATTTCATGAGATCGAAGAAGTATGTTAGAAACTTCAAAGAATGTTCTTTATTTCTGATGAGCTAAGGTAGTATCCATTCCAGGTAACACTTTCTTTGTCTGTGCACACTAGATGATGGTGAAGATGATGATGATAATTTTAACAATTACAGGGAGAGAATAGTACAAAACAGGATTTAGGCTGTTCACTCCCAAAAGACAAATTACTTACTATGCTAATTTCTAAGTCCTCTGCTAGCTTATATAAATTATAAACACAGTAGAAAATAAAATCATGAGCTTCTATGGCCTTTATGCCATGACTGCTTGCTATTTC
>NW_011915732.1:0-2432 GCF_000151845.1 Pteropus vampyrus | reverse complement strand
ATGTAAATATTAGGATAAGAGAAGGAAACATCCAGCTAGCATCATACTTACTGACTAAAGACTAAATAATTTCCAGCTCTAATACTTCCTGATTTCAGGACTTACTACAAATAACAAGGCAAAAATATCCGTTCACATTTATTGTATTCTACGTTGTGTTGGAAGTCCTAGCTCGTGCAATAAATAAATGTGCATGCACACAACTCTCACACCACATAAGTACAGAAAAGAGATAAAACTGTTATTAATTATTTTGATATCATCATCATGATGTACATAGATATTCCTAAAGACTTTACCAAAAAAAGCTACTATAAATAGTAAGTGAATATAACAGCATTACATGACACATGACCAGTATACCAAAATCGATTGTGTTTCTAGATACTAGCAATGAACAATTATAATAGCATCAAAAAACATAAAGTGCTTAGAGATAATATTAACAATATATATAATACCTGTCCAATAAAAACTATCAAAGATTGCTGAATGAAGTTGAAGACATAAATAATTTTGGAGCCATACAATGTTCATGAATTAGAAGACTGAATATTGTTAAGGTATTAATTCTCTCCAAATTTATTTATAGATTTAACAAAACCCCAATTAAAATCCCAACAGACATTTTAAAGGAAAATATCAAACTAATTCTATAGTTTATGTGGGAATAAAAATTATTAAATACAGAATTTTAAAAAAATGCATTTGGAGGACTTATACTTCCTGATTTCAAGACTTACTACAAATCTAAAGTAAACAAGATAGTTCGATGTTGGCATAAATATAGATGTTTAGATCAATGGAGCAGAAATGAGAATTCAGAAATAGATATATGATTATATGATCAATTATTTTTTGACAAATTACCAAGAATGGGGGAAAGGATTGTCTTTTCAATAAATGGTCTTGGAATAACTGAATATCTGTATGGAAAAAAGGAGCTTTGGCATTTTCCTCACCTCATACACAAAATTTGATTCAGAATGGATAATGGACCTCAATAAAAGAGTTAAAACCCTAAAACTTATAGAAGAAAACATATGAGAAAGATTTTGTGACCTTGGGTAAAGCAAAACTTACATAAATAGGACAAAATATATCAACCACAAAAGAAAAAATAATTTGTAATTGAATTTTACTATAATTAAAAACTTTTGCTTGTCTGAAAAATGCCATTAATAAGATGAAATGACAAGTCACAGAAGAGAACATATCTGCAAAACATACATGTGACAAAGGCCTTGGATTCAGAATACATAAAGTGTTACAAATCAATAATAAGAGGATGACCAAATAAAAAAAAAATGTGCACATGCTTTGCAAATGAACAAGTCCAGGAAAAGTTATTCGACATCATTCATTGGTCACTAAGGAAATGCAAATTAAAACCATGACGATGTACTACTACACATTCATTAGAAAAACTAAAATTAAAAACAAGTGATGGAAAAGATATGGAACAACTGGAACCCTCATGAACCACATGTGGGGATGCTAAATTATTTCAGGAAAATGGCAGTGATTCAGAAAGATCGGGAAGTGATTTGGCTTTTATCTTGGAGGAATGATGTAGAACAAAGCCACAACCAATCCACTGTTGCCCAGTAAGGCAATTAAGAAATAAACCTTTGTTGTTGCTATCCACTGAGATTCTAAGAGTATTTTTTACAAAAGCTGAAAAGTAGTTATATTTTCACCTGTAAATGGTGTTTCTTTTCCTATGCAAAAGACTCATTGTTGAATTTATCTATAATTTCTGTAACTGCTTTATGATTTGAATCATAACTGGAAAGGCTTTCCTACTTTTAGATTATTAATTAATTTACTCATATTTTAATCCTGTATATGCAAAATTATATTTTTTATATTTAGGTTAATCCATATAAAGTTTTTTATTGATGTTTAACAGTGTGAGGTATGGATTCAATTGTATCTTTTTTCCAAATGGCTATCAAACTGTCCTGGGATCATTTGCCTAAAAGTCCATCTTTTTTCCCAGTATTTTGAAATGCCATCTTTATTATATATCAAATATCCACATATATTTGCTCTATTTTTTGAACTTTCTATTCTATTGTTTTGTCTGTCTATGCTTAGACTATATTATACTGTTTAAATTTAAAGGCTTTGTAGGATAATTTAAGATATTGTTCATTGCTCTTATTCAACATTTTCTTGACCATTTGCTTGTGCATTTTGAGAATCAAATTTTCTAGCTTCACAAAAATAGTATTTTTATTGAAATCACATATTTTTTAATTAACTTAAACACTATTGATTCTTTTTTAATAGAATCACCCAATCCAAGAATATAGGGGGTCTAAGTTTCTTTTTGTATTTTTCGATAGTATTTCTTTCCAATGTACAATTGACTCTTGAACAAAGTGGGAGTTAGGGTGCTGACTCTTGCACAGTTGAAAATCTACGTA
>NW_011915731.1:0-1303 GCF_000151845.1 Pteropus vampyrus | reverse complement strand
AAAATAAGAGTATAGTAATGCAAATGATAGGCATACTGTCTCATTCCTGTCTTAGAATTTATCGAATGTTTTCTCCATAAGTAAATGTTACACTTTGGATGAAGAACAGACACACACACACACACACACACACATGCACACACAATCTTGTTAAGCACGAATTCATTGAATCGTATTTCAGATTATTTTTTTATTAGAAATTGATGTTAAAATTTCAAATGTCTCTTAAGCATCTAGGAAAATGTATGACAGTGTATTTTCTTACATCTGATGTGCTGAATGACATTAATGACTTTTTTAAAATGTCGAATCCTCCTTGCATTATTGGAATAAATCCTCCCTGGTCAAAACATACTATTTTCTAATGTGCTGTTTGATTTTGTTTGCTAATATTTTATTTTAGATTTTTGCATTGATATTTACAAATGAAATACCTGTAGTTTTACTTGTTTCCAGCTTTGTAGTTTCAATTTTATACTTACCTCACAAAAATAATTTGTATATTTTCTTTCAGTATCTTCTGTGATATTATTGTTGTTATTTGTTTGCCTCCTTAATTTGCATATTATTGGAGACTAGATGAAGAAACTAGAATTTGCTAACGGCATTATATAATGGAAACTTGGAATTTTTATCTTATTTTAGAACCAGTGCATGTTTATTGAAGATATCTTACAATGTACAAATGAGCAAAAAGAAAAATACGATAAAATACTAATGTTAATAAAAACAACAGTTTTAATACTTTGAGTAATTTTTCATGCGATGGTTAAAAAATATAATAGTGATCAGCATTAAAAATGTGCCTTAAATATCAATTCTTTCAGTAGAACGTTGGCCTGAGAAACCTAGTTTTCAATTTATTGATATATTTTGTTTTATTTATATTAAAATATTTTAAAATATTTTAACATATGTGGCTCTTCTAGTAAGCTGATGGTTCTATAATGTTGGAATAAAAGGAGGCTCTTTAAAAAGTAGAAAATACTTCATTTTAGTCCAATCTGGTAGGACTAACTTTAATATTAGTTATATAAATAACCAAAAATTTACTAAAATGAAAGCTATCATTTTGGGGGCAAAAACGTTTTTTTAAATTAAATTTATTGGGGTGATGGTGGTACATATATACAATGGAATATTACTCAGCCATAAGAAAAGATGAAATATTGCCACTTGCAAAAAAATTTTTTTGAGTGCTTTTTTTAATCTCCCATTTAAAAATTATTTGTATACTCATTAAACTTATATCCAAGTAATAATGTCTCAGATTCTTCTTTTTCAGTGATCTGACTGCTAATGC
>NW_011915730.1:0-2736 GCF_000151845.1 Pteropus vampyrus | reverse complement strand
TTTTCAATTAACTTTTGCCTCTGGCTAGTTTCTTCCTGCAATCGTTTTCCAGGAGTCTCGGCGTCGTTTTCTCTTCCAGAGCTCGTTTTTTGGCTTCCATTTCCCGTTCCTAAATATCATTAGGCAGAACAAACTTTAAGATATACTGGTTATACTTGAACGATTCCAGTTAATAGCAAAAAAGGAAATTCTCACTAGACAATTTTGGTTTATAACCTAGTCCCTTAACAATATGTAACTTAGACTTTGAAACACCCGTAATCATTACCTCTCATATAGCTTTCAAAATCATCCATTGTAGAAATGCAACCTCTAAATTTAATTAACACTTGAATTATTAAGTGAAAATCCAGCTTGAGACTGCATTCAGTCATTTCATAATGATGACCACAACTTTCCCATTTTTAATAAAAAGTCTCACAAACTGTCAGTCAACCCTAATCATGAGATTTAGCCTTCCTTTCAATTGCTGCCTTCTGACTGAAGGTCATGCATGGGTCCTTCCAATTCCTGTTGTTTCTCTGTGACTTCCTGTCCAAAGGTTGCAGAGGAAGCACATGGGGAAGTTAGAAGAGGAAAGGAGGTGCCCTTTAGGGCAGGATGCAAAGGCATTTGGGGGGATTCCTAAGGAAGGTCAGACTCTGGCTTGAAATACAGTCACAATAATGTGGGATTTTTAATGTTACAATAGTGTAGTTAATGCAAGTTGGCAAGAAAGAGAGAATGTATAAAGGTATGACATTCTTCCTTGTTCCTTGATAGGCAAATGAAGTGGCCATCAAAGGGAAAATATAATACAAAACATTCATTTTGGTCTATGTCAACATTATATAGTTTTTAAATTATGAAAAAATTGCAGTGCAGTAAAGAACCTTAGAAATCATCTAACACTCTTAGTTTTCAAATTTAAAAAAAATGAGGCCAAGAAAGGTTGAGTGACAACTCCATAATCATACTGTTTAGTGAGGTCTGAGGACAGTTTCTCGATGTCAAGTGCAGGGCATCTTGAACCACCATACCACTGACCTCACTAAATTAAACCTACCCTGGATTCAAGCAGCCGTGTCTTCTCAACCTACCCTGGATTCAAGCAGCCGTGTCTTCTCTGCATGAGCCTGCTTCAAAAGTCTCTCCATTTCTTCTATCCTGGCAATATTTGAAGTGCTGGCACTGAATAAAACACAAAAGCCTTTCAAGAATATTGTTTCAGACTGATGTCTCTTCAAACACACACACACACACACGTTCCTTGAAGGTGTATGACACAATCCAATACAATTTAAAAGGTGTTACCTAGAGGATCAGTGTCTAAAGAGGCAAGTCAACTCAACTTTGAAAATTGTAGGTGATATTGACTTATCTCAGTGTAGGAGACAAAATGTGGGTAAGCAAAATAATGTCAAAGTAAAGTGCTTTACTCATAAATAGATAAACCAAAACCAAATTTTACAAAGTGTATTCTCAAAATACTTCTTGCCAAGTCTAAAAATTATGGCCTGCGGGATCCCATTAGCTTAATTGTTCAGAGATGCCAGACCAAGAAGACTATCATCAAAATTCCATGTAGATGACACCTAAGGTTTGAAGTCACTTTATTTAGTTTGGGAATGTGTGCCAACAGCTGCTTTTCTGTTGTGCCTTTATATACGTGGACATTTTATTTCTTAAGTGATGATGCCTATTTAAAAAATGATTCCTCTTATAGGTGCAATGGAAGAGTGGTGGCCAGTTTTATCAATAACACCCATCCACCATATCAATGAGGAAACTGCATAAAAGGATTCAAGAATTTCAAAAGAAATGCATTTTGAGAAAAACATCACATAAACAAGTAAAGAAAAAAAAAACAGATGAAGTGAAAGCTTTACGAACAGTTAAAATAACTAAGAGAGAAAGAGAAGAATTTGGAAATGTTTAACTCTAAACAAAATTTTCTTTTTTCCACTTGCTTATATTTTATTTGACTATTTTGGAAAAGAGGGATCATGGCTCAAGTCAAAACTTATTTACTCTGATGTTCCAGCCATGGAGAATCAAAGACGCTTCTTATGTATGTACATTTGTATAGTCATTTACATATCTGTTTTTCTACACTCTCTTGAGGACTGAGAGACTTTTGTATCTCTTTCCCCCATAGCATAGAGTCTGACACATTGTAGGGATTCAAATTTGTTAGTCACATAAAAATGAATTCATATAAAATTCATATAAGAAGAATAAAGTAATTATTAATATAATCTTCCAAAATTATATTTTGGATCTACTCAAACCTAGGATGTTTCAAACATAAGGCTGAATTTTTTTTTATCATTTTTAAATAAATTAAGAGTTCTTTTGAAGAGATCAACAACTGTAACAGTAACGTGATGCATACGGGTTATCTTAAAATTAGTACTGTGAACACAAATGTTTATAGCTACTTTTTCATATTTGCTGAAACTTGGAAGCAACCAGAATGTCTTCAGTAGGTCAGTGAACAAATATACTGTGCTACTTCCAGACAGTGGAACATTATTCGGGCATTAAAAAGAAACGAGCTATTAAGCCATGAAAAGATACTAAGGAAATTTAAATACATATGACGAAGTGAAATAAGCCTACCTGAAGCTACATACTGTATGGCTTCACTATATAACATTCTGGAAAGATAAAACTATGGAGCCGATAAGAAGATCAGTGATTGCCAGTGCTTGGAACGGGTTATAGGGAGCGAGCGATGAATGAAATGATGGAACC
>NW_011915729.1:0-2273 GCF_000151845.1 Pteropus vampyrus | reverse complement strand
GCAGTCCTGGCTCCGTGGCGCCTCCCGGCTGTGGGAGCTCCTTGTCCTTGGTCTGGCGGTGCAGCCTGAGGAGAGTGCGGCGGCGGCGGCACCAGCTGCAAACAGCGAGGCCTCTTCTGTCTCGGGCGGTTGCGCGGCTCCTTCGAGAGAAGGTGGCCCATATAGAAGGCCCCGAGGAGGGGGACCGGGACGGGGAAAGAGGGGAGGCCCGGAGAGGCGGGCTCCCAGCAGCGGGACAGGCCGCTCGCTGGCTCAGCCTCGGGCCCGCAGTGGGTCGCCCGCCCTGCGCACACACACACACACGCACACACGGGCACACACGCGACGGTGGGGGTGGGCGTCAGCTGCGGGCCGCCCCGGCGCCCGTCGGGGGCTACATGCTTTGCCCCGGGAAGCCGGGAGAACGATGGGCGCGAGCTTTAGGGACGCGACGGGAAGAGCGTGCCCGCCGGCTAGGCGACCAGTCCGAGCCTGGCCCGCCGACTCAGTCAGTCACTGCGGTGACGGCGGCGGGGGGAACGCAGGGTCCTGCTCGGACCATTTTAACTGCGGCTCCGCCGGCGGCGGCGCGCGCGGCCGCGATACAGCTCGGAGCCGCAGGAGCGCGCGGCCCGCTGGGGGAGGGGGCGGAGCCGCCGCCGGCGGCGCGCTTCAGGCGGGGGTGCGGGCGCCCGGCTGCTCACCCGGGACGGCCGCTAGGCAGGGACTGATGAGAAGCGGGCAGGCGAGGGCGCGGGACCCTGGGGTGGCGGCGCGCGCCCCTCCTGTCGCCCAAGGTTTCGCGGCGGCAGCTGGGTCCACGCCCCTTTTCTGGGGCGGGAGGAGACGCTTCCGAGCCAGCTGTGTGACATCCGTTTGCACAGCCGCGCTGACGTCTGTAGGTGTAAGTTCAAGAACTGCCATTGGCCGGGATCCGCTGGGCTCTTCCCCTCACCTCAGCCCCCCGCCCCGGACTGGGAGACCATGGCTACTTAGACGTAAACAGGGTTCCGCCGGAAGGCCGCCCTGGCTACCAGGCTAACTTCCCCGTGGAGTGGCACAGGCGTGGCCCTCGGGTGGTGCACACTGGTGGTGGTGTTACGGAGGGGTTAATTAGTAGTGCTGCACTGCTGTGTTTCTCTACTTGTTTTCATACTTTGTGGCAGACTACTGACTAAAACATAACTTTATTTCAGAATGAAAGCATATCAAATTACCTATACACACCAGATAGTTACTCTACCCAGTGAGTCAACCAACATCCCAGGCTATAAGCTATGGATGACTGTATGATGTCTGCACCCTTGGAGTCCCATCAACTTATCCATCATATACTTTTTGAATGATTGCACAGTGCCTACTGTATATGAAATGGTTCTAGACAGATCTGATGACCTAGATGAGAAAGAAAATAGGCTTTGCAGACAACTCTTTAGAAGGTTTGACACTAACGATACCAGAGAGATAAAGCAATAACTAGAGCAGTACCTAGTGTTGAGAGGTTAGCTTTCACAAGAGAGAAATTAGAAGAGGCTTAGCAATGGGAAATGATCCATTATAAAGGAGGAGATAAGATGATAAGAGATAAAACAACAAGGCCCTGGAGAAGATGAAATGGCAAGTACCTTAGGAGGGATTCTGTCTGCTGTGATGGGAAGAAATAAGGAAAGAGCTGATGGAAATGGATACAAATAAGTGGGTGTTTCTGGCAAGAAAGTGAAAGTTTCTTTCAAATTGTCTCTATTTTCCTTTAAGTGGAGCCTGGTTACCTGCTGAAGGGTGGAAGGAAAGTTGCAGGTGTTTAAAAAGCTACTAAGGATAACTTGAGAGAACTGAGGAAGCGATATTGCAAGATTCAAGGCCCATCAGCTTAGAGATCATTATTGGAGCCTGTGTGACTTTCCCACCACAGTGGCCAACCTCACCCAGCCTTCACTCAAACATACCATCAAACCTTAGGTGATACTGACCCCTTTGCCAAGAATGACTTTTATTTTAGGTCTGCCAACATTCAGAGATCTCCCTTTCTGAGCTTAATCACAGTGAGATGGAATTCCAAGAAACCTAGAGGCAAAGATTTACCAAAAGATTTTATGTACCTTTATCATCTATAAAGTACACTACCGAAAGAAACTACATTTACCTACAGATATCCACGTAGCTTTCATCCCTCTGGCTGTAGAGCAGCTGTCCCCTACCTTTTGGCACCAGGGATGGAGGCTCCTATGAGAATCTAATGCCTGATGATCTGAGTGAGCTGAAGCAGTGATACTAGGGCTGGGGAGCTGCTACAA
>NW_011915728.1:0-1615 GCF_000151845.1 Pteropus vampyrus | reverse complement strand
GAAGTAGGAGGAAATTAGATCACATAGTATACAGTCTATAAAAAGAGCTAGCAGTTTACTACGGAGAAGACTGAGAAGTCATCATGAGTTTGGCAACATGGAATGTATCTGTGTACCTGACATAAGTAGATACAGTGGAGTAGTTGGAAGAAAAGACTGGAGTGCTGAGGTATGAATGGGGGGGAGAGAAGTGGAAATTATCTGCGGAAATAGCTCTTTAGAAGCTTTGCCATGAAAGGAGCAGAGAAATAGGATATGCAGCTGCTGGAGAAAATGGGATCAAGGGGGGTGGTGGGGTGGGGTGGGGTGGGGTGGGGTGGGGTGGGGTGGGGTGGGGTGGGGTGGGGTGGGGTGGGGTGTGTGTGTGTGTGTGTGTGTGTGTGTGTGTGTGTGCTGAAAACTTAAGAAATTCGAGGATACTAAAGAGAATGACCCAGTAATAGCAATTCAGGAAAGAAATTCACTGCAGAAGTGAAGTTCCTGACAAGGCAACAGGATACAGAACTGTGAGAGCAGGTAAAAGGGCTTACATTTTAGAGAAGCAGGAATATATCGCCCATAGTAACATAAGAAAAATATGAGATTTCAGAGGAAATATAGTTACTGGTGGTGGTAAAATTTGGGGTGTGACCATGTGAAGTAGTGGTAGGGAGTGAAAGAAATTATATCCCTTCCTTTCTTCCACCAACCATACAGCCTCTGTTGTAATAAAATAAAAACTTTCCCAAAGGCTGAGGGGTGGAAGGCGTGGGGGAGAAGATGGAGAACAATCTATTCTTTACAATGATAACAGCTACCCCATTATGATGTTAGTATTTCTGAGTATGTCATCCTTCCAACTTAAAAATCCTCCATGCTAGCAAAGTGGCCCATAGTTTATAAAGAAAAAACTTAGCATGGCATTAAAAAGTTCATTATAACTTGGGGCACATTTTTCCTAGTCGCTTTTCTAATCATTTCTTTTTGTAGGTAACCGTACTCAATAGAAGAAATATAGATTCTGTCAAGTATATGTGACCTTGGTGCCTGGTTCTACTTATTAACTTCATAAGATTAAACACAATAAAACATATAAAGCACTGCGTTAATGTCTAGCATATATTAAGCACTTAAAAACTCTTAATTGCTATTATAGAACATAATAGGAGCATCTAAAATAATTGGTGGTTAGAAGGAACCATCCACAAAGGATTCCCAGATGAAGTCATATTTAAGTGAAAACCTGAAGAATGCATATCATCCTGAAATTAAGCATAAAGGAAAATGTTTCTAAGAAGAAAATGTGTCAAATGTAAAAGCCCAGAGAAGAGAAAGAACATGATTTAAAGAGCTGAAATATATTTAACATAATCTGGCTAGAGCACAGAATATTTGGAGAAATGGAAGAAGAAAATGGTAAGAGGCTCTGTTACGCAACATAAATCATCTTAAGCAAAGAACAACACAATCAGACTTGGATTTTTAGAAGAACATAGTCTCTGTATTAGAGAAGAGATGAGAAGGATTAAATATGGAGCTAGAGACTAGATCAGAAGCTGTTGTAATAATCGAATAAAGGTATCAATACCAAGTAACCATTGGCTATAAATGTTAAGCACTTTAATATACATTATGT
>NW_011915727.1:0-1604 GCF_000151845.1 Pteropus vampyrus | reverse complement strand
GGGCCCAATTCTTTACTTTGGGTTAGGATGGTTCCGTTGCTAATTGGCGGCGTGACCACACACATGCCTCTACTTACCCAGACCTTACCGCGGGACCGTTGAGGCGCGGCGCGGGGCCAAGCCGACGCAACCCCGGACCGGAGCCGCCCGTGCGGGTGCCGGGCTCGCGAGCCGCCCGCCCGCCAGACAAAGCTGACAACATGGCTACCTCCGCTCGAACAAGTTCCTAGCAAGTTGAGCCGCGGCAGGCGCCCGGGCTGCGGCCGAACGCCTCGCGCCCCTCGGCGGCCGTCGTCCATCAACTTCAAGTTTCCTTCCGCAGAGCCAAGCCCGCAGCCCGCGGCCCGCCCGGCGCCGAGCACCAGCCGCCCGCGCGAGGCCGGGCCCGGGAAACTTTCAACGTCTGCAGCCCGCAACTGACAGCCCGGTGGCGGGCGGGTGCCCGACTCACCTTCAGACAGGTCCTCGATGCATTCGAAGGTGATCTCAAACTGGAATGGGTTGTAGAAAGGAGAAGGATTATCCAGCACCACTACATTGTTCACCTGAACCTTTGCCATATTTTGAAAAAAACAAACAATGGGAACGGGGGCTTGTTGCGGCACAATAAAGTCCAGCGCGCGGCCGCTCGGGAGAGCGCAGACCCCCGCCCCGGCGCCGGCCCGACGTAGTGCAGCGGCGACTTGAGAAACTTTTTTTTCCTCTTTTTATTTACACGGGAACACTCCACAGTGTTTTGCAGCTTTCCTATTTCACTAAACTACAGCCCATTCTGCTCTGATAACTAGCAGCGTTGCTCGCGATTGGCTGCACCCGAGCTCTGACCCTCCTCCTCCAGCGAGGGCCTCGGCGGCGAGCAAGATGGGCTCCCGCTCCCGGAATGGACTCGGAAACTTTAACTGCGGCTCCACCTGCTGGTGTGGATTAGGACAAAGGCGGAGAACAAAGTGAGTGGAATACGGGCTGGGAGGCCCTCGCGGAGGCCGCCGCCGGCGGGGGGGGGAGGGGCGGAGCAGGCCCCGCCCCCGGCCCGGCGGCTCCCGCGCCTCACGTAGGGCGTGGCCGGGGCGGGGCGGGGGTCGGGGAGGCGTGGCCGCAACAGGGAGGCGTGTTCGCGGCGGCGAAAGCGGCGGGAGGGCGAGATGCTGGGCGACGCCCGCCCCTCGGGTTTGCTTCGTGGTTTTTTTTTTTTTTTTTAATTCTCTCTTCTTGAGTCCAACGGCTATGGCTGCTCTGTACTGAATTTAGCAGATGTGATTGTCTACAAGATCAATTTCATCTATCTATGTACTGGCGTAATATTTGGGGTACGGAGAAGGGTTGGTTGCAGCGAAAACTGCATTTATATAGATCCGATGCCAGCTCGAATGGGAGCAAAAGCCTTTTTAGAAAAATCTGACTCTTAGTTTACTCATCTGCCGTTTGGGGCCCCAACCGCGCTGTTAAATAAAATACTAAAATGAAGGATGAAAAGATGCCTATAGCAACCAGGATTTTTGCTTGGAAAATATTAAAACATACCGGCTTGGGGCTTGCAAGCGGAGTCGTCCCTTCTCCCCTTTCTAATCTCGGGAAAGGCCCTACAATTAAGGGAAGGATTATCC
>NW_011915726.1:0-2233 GCF_000151845.1 Pteropus vampyrus | reverse complement strand
ATTCATAGAGTTGGTGAATGAGGAAGATGCTGAAGCCCTTCATGAAGAGTAGGTTAAAAGCCAGTGAAACTTGAGCTATTACTGTTGTAGGAGGGGAAAAAATCCCAACTGTTCTCCAGCCACAAGGTTTTTTTATGGTGTCACTATTAGAGAATGCAGACCAGCAATCAAAATCAAATTAATTCTGATCTTTCCTTGTGTCTCTCAAATGACATTCAAAAGGAAATCCAGTTTATAATCTCCAGTCTCACTCCTTAAAATCTTTCTTTTCTTCCCAGGCTCCCACTTTCTCACACCCTGTAGCTTACTCAAGCTTCCTGCTCCCCACTTCCCTTTCTCTGCCTTTTCTGACACAAACCTTCCTCTTTACCGGTGCTCTTCACACAGATCGATCTGATCTGAAAAATGGGTTTGAGTTTTGATCAGGATTGGGGGTGAAGTGGTACAGAACGCTAAGCAGGAAACACCAGCATTTTCCTCCGGGACTAAAGGAAGGGAAAGCTCTGAGTACCAAGACCTAGAGCGGTAGGCAGGGTGTGGGCCAGGAGGGTGTTCAGAAGAGCTCACCTCTCCATTCAGAAAGCTGCACGCCAGAGAGCTTAAGTGCTGCCATTTTGATACGGATGCCTTGATGTGGTCATTTTGACCAGAATAAAACCCAAACCATTAACAGTTCGTTTTCTTTCCTAAAATGAAAACCACTTTATTATTTTAATCTGATGACAAAAATAATAAGCACCCATTTTGAAAGAATCAGGCAATGCTCCCAAATTATAACATAAAAATCGTCCAACACAAAATATAGGTGGATATTTTTTCCCAGAATGTGTAGAAAAATCGCTGGTTAGATTTTCTGGGAAGCAGATTCTGAGAGGAATTTTACTATGATGGACGTTTCTTAAGCATTGCCCTTCGGGTCAACACCTGTGGGGAAAAAAGGAAGAAAGCAGAATTGGGTAAAGAGAGAAATCGAGCGGTGTTGCAGGCCTGGTGACAGCCTCCGCTGACCCTGCAGGAAGCTCTGGAGTGAAAGGAGCCCATCAGAGTTGTTTTCTGCCGAGCCGAAATGACTATCCCTACACTCCTGTCTCCATCAGGATGTGCCCACATCCCTTCTCAGCAGGGAAGAAAATGGGAAGAGGTGGCTCTGCAGGAAGCTGAGGTGATTCCTGAGGGGCAGACAGCTGGGCAACAAGTCTTTTTTGGAAGGGAGATCTGGGCAGTGCATCTTCACGTTCATCACACACACACACACACACACACACACACACACACACACACACAGTATAATTTTAAACAGAAATGTAATTACATCACCTTTACTCTTAGGACACTAATTTTTTTTTTTTACTTAGCAACATAATGTAAACATTTCCCTATGCCACAACATCTAGATCACATTCATTTCTGATTACTGCAGATATTCCATTGAATAGATGTGCAATAATAAATCAAATCCCTATTGATGGGCATTTGAGAATGTTTCTATTTTTTTGCCTTTACAGATAATTCAGTCATGAAAATCCTAATGTTCATCCCAATATTTTTTCACACATGTCTAATTGTTACCATAAAGTAATTTCCAAAAATGAAATTGCTGGGCCAAAATGTATGCATATTTACATTTTGAGGTATAGTGCCAAATTATTCCCCTGAAAGTTGTACCAATTTTCCTGAGTACTGAGAGGGATAATCAACATCAGTCTTCCTAATCTTTGCTAATTTTACAGGTGAAAAATAGCTCATTGTTTTCTTAATAACATTTACTAATTAGTAACCAGCTATTTCATATGCTGACAGATTGTATTTCTTCATTTATTTTCCCTTTTGTGAATTATCTGTACCCATCCTTTGCCCATTTTTCTGTTTTGTAAGTGTCTGTTATATTAAGGATAGTAAACCTGTTTGGCATGCATGATATAATGTTATTTCCTAATATATCATCTGTGTCTTTTCTTTCTTCTTTCCTCCCTTCCTTCCTTCCTTCCATACATACATACATACATCCTTCCTTCCTTCCTTCCTTCTTTTTCTTCATTTTCTTTCTTCTCTCTCTCTTTTTTCTAACCAAATCTATTTTTTTTTTAGAGTTTCTGGTTTGAGTGTTATTCCTAATAAGTTTCTCTCTACCCAACTCTACAGAGATATTCTCCTACACATTTTTTCTGGTGCTTTTATACGCCCTCACACTTTCAGATTTTGTATTAGTTATGTAAAAAAAAAAAAAAAAAAA
>NW_011915725.1:0-3914 GCF_000151845.1 Pteropus vampyrus | reverse complement strand
CTGGTGTACCTAATTTATTTTTTTTAATTTTATGTAGACAAACTTAAAATCCGTCTTTTTTAGATCTTTCTAAAAGAAGAGAAATAAAAGTTGACTGTATTTGAAAAATATCACATTATTAATACAAAACATGTGGAATTATAATGCCCCTATAACTGTCACTTCAAATAAAAAAGGGGGACTTAGTTTATTATAGAAGGGAAACTAATGCTGATGTTCAATGATTCCTCATTATGATTTTCCCCATGAAGCCACTAGTTACTGATATAAGTTTGTGAGCTACTAAGATTTAGTTTACTTCTGGAAAGAGAATCTATTTTATGTTTATTTCAAATCCCTAATCGGGTTTTTCACTTTAATAAAATTATGTCTCATGCTTTTTAAAGTAATGACTTAATTACTAAATCAGCTACATTCTAATACCACGGGGAACAGGATTCAATTTTAGTAACTTTATTGGCATGATAAAATCTAGAAGCATTTCCAGAGTTCATATAGAAACTCTCAGGCAGCATGTCATAATTCACCGCAGTTAAAGGAATTACACACCATATCCTCAATTAGGAAATGAATGAGACTTTGATATTCTGCTACCATTTTCTCAGATCTTGGAGCTTCTCTTCTTCTTGATTTAATTTTTTTAATTTAGTTTTGTTCTTTAATAAGAATTTTAAAAAAGAAAGAAAATCTAAAACTACTTATAATTCATGTTCTCTAAGGAAATGGAGTTAAAAGATAAATAAGAACCCCAGTCCATGGCTGAGATAACACTTCACAAGGTGGCCTCATAGTGGTCAGTGGCTCTCTCTCTGTTTCACTATAATTCTCTTGGCTTTGGTTGTCTCTAGAATCTGGTTAAGTACCGGAAGGGTTTCTCATATAGTACCCAAAAGACCAAAGCAGTGATAGGATTTGAAATCACACACTATGATATCCAGAAGAGTCTCTAAAAAGCACTCTTTATTGAGAGTAAGGGTATTTCTTTCCCAGAAGACTTAAGGAATTTTCCCCACTACTTATTGGTCTTAAATATGTATGTATAGTGCACATTTCTGATCCAATTCCTATCTTTAGGGGAATGTCTTGTGCTGATGGCCTTAAGCCTGAGTTCCTGAATCACTCACTTAGCCAAAAAGGAGGAATATTCCTTCAGAACAATCAGGCCTACTTGTGGGAAAGATAGAGCAATATGGATCCGCTAATAATTAACCCAGCCGGACTCTTGGGTTAAAATCTAGCTTTTCTGCATTCTTGGGCAAGTCACTTAAAATCTGTGCTATAGTTTCCAAATACATAAAATGGGAATAATAATAGTACCTACCTCTTGTGGTGAGAATTAAAAGACCTAATATTTATAAAGTACTTAGCAAAATATCTAGCACATTATAAGTAATACTTAAATGTTAAATGTTAAATGAATAGACCCATAATTTATTCGAATAATGAGATTACCACAATGCCTTGAAAGTTCTTAACCACATATTTTCTTTTTTATTTTAGTTACCTGTTAATGCCTTTCTTTAATTTCTATTTTTACTTCATCAAGGTTTCTACAATCTTACATATAGTTATCTATCATAGTAGTAGTTCTATGGCACTACTTTCTTTCATGTCTCTAAATAGTTCTACACACCCATCTTCTTATATTTCCAGGTCTTTAAAATATGGGAAGAGGTTAGGCCACCTTGTTTCATACCTGTATAATTATTGCTTGATTATAACCTTAATACTAGTTAATATTCTTCCTAGTGTGTACAAGTATGCCTTATGGTCAAAATAAAATCAAGAGCTTACCAACAGGTAGAGACAAACTGATCTATTTTTCCATTGTCTTTGTACCATGCCTTTTGCTTTGGATGCACATCTGCTTTCCCTCAGAATGCTATATTTCTGATTTTAAAAGACCTAAATATAAGACTTGAAACAATAAACTGCATAGAAGAAAGCATAGGTACTAAACTCGTGGATCTTGGTTTTAGAGAGAACTTTATGAATTTGACCTCAAAGTCAAGGGAAGTAAAAGCAAAAATAAATGAATGGGACTAAATCTAACAAAAAAGCTTCTGCACAGCAAAAGAAACTATCAACAAGAGGCAACCAACTGAATGGAAGATATTTACAAACAACACTTCTGATAAGGGGCTCATATTCAAAATATATAAAGAAGTCGTACAGCCTAACAATAAAAAAAAACAAACAATCCAAATATGAAATGGGCAGAGGACCTGAACAGACACTTCGCCCAAGAAGACATACAAATGGCCAACAGACATACGAAAAGATGCTCAACTTTTCTAGCTATTAGGGAAATGCAAATCAAAACCACAATGAAATACCACCTCACATCTGTTAGGGTGGCTATCATCAATAGGAAAAGTAATAACAAGTGTTGGAGAGGATGTGCAAGAAAGGAACCCTAATATATTGCAGGTGGAAATGTAAATTGGTATAGCCACTATGGAAAACAGTATGGAGGTTCCTCAAAAAATTAAAAATAGTATTACCATATGGCCCACCAATCCCTCTTCTGGGTATTTACCAAAAGAAATTGGAAAAAATTTATTCATTGAGATATATGCACCCTGATGTTCACTGCAGCATTATTCATGGTGGCCAAGACATGAAAACAATCGAAGTGCCTTTCAATAGATGACTGGATAAAGAAAATGTGGTACATATATACAATGGAATGTCACTCAACCATAAGAAAAAATGAAATATTGCCATTTTGACAACATGGATGGATCTTGAGACTATCATTCTAAGTGAAACAGGTCAGATAGGAAAAGTTGAAAACCATATGATTTCACTTATATGTGGGATATAAATCTGAAAGCAACAAATGAACAAGACAAACAGAGACTCATGGCCAAGAACAATAGTTTAGTAATTACTGGGGGTTGCGGGGAAATAGATAAGGGTAAAGTGGTCAAATATATGGTGACAGAGAAATTTAACTTTGAGTGGTGAATACACAATGCAATATACAGACACTGTATTATAGAATTTTATACCCTAAACCTATATAATTTTATTAACCAATGTCACCCCAATAAATTTAATTTAAAAAGTGCTATTTGAATTTGAACAACCTAAAATATTTTAATATCATTTTTTACTCCTCAAAATTTAACCTCTGTATTCACCATTTTCCAATTGCATTCTAGCCTATTTTCACAAATATTGAGAGATGACTTTAAGGAGTGTATGAAAGACTATTCTGTGTATTTATTGTACTAGATGTGATAAAAAATGAAACAAGCATATGAAATCCACTTCATGGGTATTATTGATAACTTTAAGTAAAATGTGAGATGATTTACAGAAAATATTAAATACCTTTTATATAAAAATGGTGGTAAATAGATACAGTAAAAATCCTGGCTATCATAACAAGTGACTGATCTTTAAAACATTACACACCAGCGAAAATCAATAACAAGAGGAACAACTACACACACATACGCACACACAAAGAGAAAAACCATCAGAGCACAATAATCATCAGAGTGGTAATAATAAAGAATTTATTGCATTTTGTAGCATTTTAATTCTTTCAGTATATACTGTCAAACATATATTTTATTTCAATCTCACATAATAATTCCTTGACTTAATATAGAATATATCTACAAAATTTCAGAGACAAAAAGGACCCAGAGACTGTATAATCTACCTCCTTTGAACTTCAAATGAATAAAGGGAGGTAAAGGGAGGTCTAGAAATGTAGTGAAAATGCCAACAGGCAAGTAGTAGCACATTTTGGATTGGACTCAATCTCTTGACCTGTTAACCAGTGTCCATGTATATTTTCTTCACTGTACCATGCCACGTACTACCTAGTTATTATTACATGGATGGAAAACTGAGGTTCTAGTGCTAATGAATGACTAGAACCCAGTTTCAATGACTGA
>NW_011915724.1:0-1124 GCF_000151845.1 Pteropus vampyrus | reverse complement strand
TCAATGCTGGGGAGGTGGGAGGGGATATGAGGAAGGAGCTTCCAGGAGAGGCAGAGGAGAGGCAGGCAGAGCTGGCGTTTGGGGGGTGGGAGCAGGGGCTTTGGGATCAGACAGGCCTGGACTCTGGTCCTGGCCAGGCGCCCTGAACCGATAACCTTGCTGGGCTTTGGGCCTCATTTACATAATGAACATAATGATAACTACCTCATGGGCCTCTGCAGGAGTTGGTTTGTGAAGCGTTTGTAAAAAGGCCTGAAGGCGGGAGCTGCGATATTGTTTGTTCTCTGCCCTGCCTCTCCTGGACTCTGGCTCCTCTGTTCCACCTCAGCTAGACTAATACAAAAGCCGCCCCTACCACTCTCACCTTCCCAGGCTCCCGGAATGAGCTGTTAATGTTACACTGTTTTCGTGGTCAATGTCTCCAATGGCCAGCGCGTTGTCAAACCCACTGGTTGTTTCTCTGTGGTCATCTGACTGATCTCCCAGCAGCAGCTGGCAGTAGATAGCTCCCTCCCTCCTGAAACACTCGTCTTGGCCTCCGGACACCTCACTCCCCAGGTTTCGTCCAGTCTCCTGGCTGCTCCCTTCCTTGCTCGACCTCTTGGTGCTGGAGCAGAGGCTGGCCCTTGGCTCTTCTCGCCCACTCTCCCCTCTCTCCAGCTGATCTCATTTAGCCGCATGACTTTAAATATTATTTCCATCAGATAACTCCTTACTTTATATCTCAGCTTTGACCTCTCTCTCGAGCTGCAGACTCATCTCTCTAACTGGCTTCATGGATTTGTATTAAGAGTCTCAAAATTAACCTGCATGTCCAAAACAGAAGTCACGACTCTCACCTCTTTACCAAACCTGTTATTCTCCAGGTTTTATTTCCCATCTCAGAAAATGCTTACCCTCTGGCCAGTCGCTGAGGTCAAAGACCATTCTTGATTATCCTCTTTTGCTGACCCCCGCTGCCCTCTCCCGCCCTCCTCTCCGGCACATGCACACTCTCCATCAGCAGGTGGGGCCAAGTCTGCCTTGCAAGCACACACTCTATCCGCCCTGCTCTCTACCTCCACAGTCTCCACCGGCTCCACTCCTCCATCACGCTCTCTTTCAAGCCGCTAAACTGCAGCCTG
>NW_011915723.1:0-820 GCF_000151845.1 Pteropus vampyrus | reverse complement strand
TCTTTGTGTTTTAATTAAGTAATTTCACCATTTACATGTATTATCATTGCTACCACCATCTTAATTATATTTATAAGGCTTGTTTCCTCCACCACCTTAACTTATACTTTCCACTTTCCATTTATTGTACTTTTGGTTTGCTTGCTTTTTTCTCATTTCTAGCTCTCCATTGGATGGATTAGGTTTTCTTCTGTTAGTTGAAAAGTGATACATTCTATTTTTGTTTTCAAGATAGTTACCCTTAGCATGTTTATGTATCTCTATTAATAGCTTAAACAAAACAATAATTATAATTTCCCTTAACATGACAAGTACTTTAATATTCTCTCATACCTTTTTGATTTCCCTACCTCAGCCCACACCCTCAGGCTGATATTATCTAGATTAGAATTTTAATTCAAGGTTCTTATGGATGTGTGTTCTTTTTTTTTAAATTTGTTCTAGCTTTCTTTTTTTCTTTTTTCTTTTTTTTTTTTAAGATAACAATAGTCTTTACCAAGATATTTGACCGCCTTTACTTCTTATATCTCTCAAAGCATCTCTTGGAATTGTTTTTCTTCCCATTTGAGTACTTCCTCCAAAAGCGTTTTTAATTTGTGCTTTTGTGTAACAAGCTTTGTAAATCTAAGAGTATTTTTCTTATTTCGTCTCATTTGAATAAGAGTTGCACTAAATATAAAACTCCTTCGCAACTTCAAAAACATCATTCATGTTGCTTTTGAGAAGCTTGATGGCCGTCTCATTCTCATAACTCTTTCTTTCCCTCTGGGGGGGGGAGAAAAGTGTATTTCTTTTATCTTTGATATTCTTAAATTAGTGA
>NW_011915722.1:0-1164 GCF_000151845.1 Pteropus vampyrus | reverse complement strand
AATGCCCCGTAACATTGCCACAACGAGCTTTTGGTAAGATTACATGAAAGATTTGAAGGCTGAAACCACTGCCAAGAACCTGTATTTTTTTGGTGAGTGATCAAAGGGAGATACAATCCACTGTAAAGAGAATAAAGTTAAAAGCCTTATGAAAATTAAGGAACACGACCAACACACGGACTTTAGAGGTCTCTCTGACTAGAAGTATATAAAATTGCAGTAAGAGTAACAAAATAATTTACTGAGCACTTCGATGTTCCCACTCAGCTTTCCACTCAGCTCTATAAAGTTAGTACTGTCGTTATCCTCATTTTACAGGGAAATCAATGGAGGAACAATGAGGGTGAGTAACTTGCCCAAGGTCTGACTCCAGATATGGCACCTGAATTAACAGAACTCATTAGGAAGGATTTCAGTTCTCCACTTAAAAACATTGTGGTGTTTATTTTTCCTATAAAAGAAATTATTTTAAAATAAATTGAATGCATAAAAGGCAAACTTTTGTATCACAATGGATGTTAAAATAAAAAAGTAACAGTCATAAAATTCACTTTACTGACTGCTGCTTGCCCTGGCATTTGAGGATTTTAGGCTCAGTGAGCTGGAAAGCAGTTCAATAGAAACTCTGTCTGTTCCCTTGCAAATGCTTTCATTTAAAGTATATGGTTGTCAAATATTATCATTCCTATCATTTATAAAAACCTCTGCAGCCTTACCTCCCCAAATAGTCTACCAAATTATTCAATATATTTATGTATATTATATACATTATATATATATTTGGTGTGAGTGGAAATAATTAAATTTTAAAGTCTAAATATCTATTTCATGTTCGTCATTCATCTCAGATATTTATTTCATACCACAAATTTATCATAGTACACATTTAGTCTAGTAGACACTTATAATCTATTATCCATTATTTATGTTAATTTAAACTCTAATCTTAGAAAAAATATTCTTTAGCTTTGCATGACAGTTCACTTTTGTGAAAACAAACATTGCCTATGTGAGTTAGCTCCTCTTTTAGGGTTAAATAGTATTTGTCAGCTTTGACTTGTGTATTGTGTCCTCAGAAGAGTGCTTCTTGGCTGGCTTAGAGAAGGTGTTTACTGATCAATATGTTATTGCCTTGCTTTATGACAAAACTCATTTTATTTTGGT
>NW_011915721.1:0-1707 GCF_000151845.1 Pteropus vampyrus | reverse complement strand
TCACCTCCTGCGCCGCCCCCCTTCCCCTGGCTCGGAAGCCTGAAGGCTTGCGCACGGGACTCCCTTCTCAGCTGTCTCCTCCCCGCGCGCCCCCTCTGCGCGGTGCTGGCCAGCGCTGGCTACGTCCCCGCACTGCCCCCCGCCCGCGCACGAGACGCCGCTCGCTGCAGGCTGCGGGGAGCTGCGCCCTCAGTACCCCCGCCTCGCCCCGTGCTCCTTGAGCGCTCCAACACCGGTCGGCCACGGCTCCTTGCTCACGGACCATGGAGTAGGCGGCCGGCCCCGCGAGGCGCTCCTGTAGCCGGCGAGGCCGTAGCCAGCCCCGGTGGCCTTGCCAGCCGGCGGAGTTGGCCAGCGGCGGGCCCTCCTCCCGCCGGTCCGTCCCTGCTCCTCCTCCTCCTCCTCCTCGGCCGCCACCGCCCCCGCCTCCCGGCCGCCCCCGCCGCGCCGCCGCCCGAGGCCGAGCGCGGACGCGGAGCGTGGGAGCTATGGCGCGCGAGGAGGAGAGGGACCCCGAGCGCCGGGAGGCGGCGGCGCGGGCCCGAGGCGAAGAGGAGGAGGAGGAGGAGGAGGAGGGACTGAGCGATAGCGACGACGAAGACCAAGACGAGAAGAACCGGCAGCGGCGGGAAGAGAAAAAGGAGGCGGCGGCGGCTGGGCGGGAGCGCAGCGAGGACGCGCGGCTGCAGAGCGCAGGGCTGCCTCCCGCCGCCGTCCTCGCCGCAGCTGCCCGCGACCGGAGCGGCTGCCGCTCGCCGGGGCCCCCGCGGGGGTCGCTGCCCTGCCTCCCGAGGATGCTGTCGCCCGAGGAGGAGGACCGCGAGCGTCGCCGGAGTCGCCGGAGGGACCTTCTGCTGAGCCAGCTCTGCTTCTTGGCCTTGGTGGCGCTGCTGCTCTGGTCGCTGTCGAGCATGCAGGAGCATAATGGTGAGTGCTCGCTGCCTGCCCCGAGTGGGCGCTGCGGCTCCGGCAGCTCGGAGATCCCTGGGCTGGGCACGGGGCTAGCTGGCTGGGCCGACAGGTGAGTGTGCCGGGCACGAGTACTTGCATTGCCCCTCGTAGGGGATCGGGCAGAAGGGGCCCTGAAGGCGAGGACCTCGCATGGATAAGCGTCTAGCACTCTGGGGTGCCTGGCTGGCCCCGGAAGCTCTTACCTGTGTCTCTTAGGTCTGCCCTTCTTACCCACAAACTGGAGGGACGTGGTGGTGGCGGTGAGGGCTGTTATCCTAAGCAAGTCCTTCAAGGCCAGTAATAAAGTTGTTCTGGTAAGATTTGGTACCTGCGCAAGTAACCACCTGTACACTCTTTGGTTTGAGGGCATGAAGGGGGCTTGTTGACTGGTGAACACATAGTACTCCAGTGTTCTCTATATAGAACAGGCGAGATGGACCAGGTAGAAAGTTCCATACTCGCCTTTCCAGAACAGGTGCTGGGAACTTCAGGTAGGAGTAAAGTGTTGGCCACCTAGCTAAGGTTTAGTAATGGGCTTATTCTCTTAAACTGACCAGTCACCGGGAAGACGGATCCCCTTTGTGGACTAGCAGTTCTGGGAGAAATGGTTTGGACTGCACTGTCTATCACTCTACACTCAACAGTCACGGTGCCCTGGAGTGGGTCCACCTTCTAACCCACAACTTTTGTTTTATCTTTGTCGTTGGCCTTTCTTGAGCTGAAATAGATCTTGTGGAGAAATGTGCTCAGAACAAT
>NW_011915720.1:0-3026 GCF_000151845.1 Pteropus vampyrus | reverse complement strand
CAGGCAGTATATATTTACTGAATATTTCTATAAACTTTAAAATTAGTGTAAAATTAGCTAGCTCTCCCGCCAAGTGCTGCACTTGTAGTTCATGGCACACAATTACAACTTCGTTGTTTTTCTTGTGTTAAGTCTGTGAAGGAAGGGAGCCTGACTTCAATCGCCTTTCTACGTGCCACCAGTCCCCTGAAGCCAACCGCCCCAAGGCCAAGGCTTAGCCGGGCGCCACGGGCGTAGCGGGAAACACACCGAAACACACAAGTATTATAAAGATAACGACCACATAACAGGGCAAAATATCAAGTTTACTGCCAGTCCTGTACCAACATTAAGCATCTTACCAATGAAATGCTGTGATGACGCTGTCACCCAGGCCGGCTTCACGAATCATGCTTCAAGTCTGGATCCAAAACCACGTAGAGACTGAAATCCCCTGAAGTAAGAAAGTCACCCAAATGGCAGCTGAGAGAGAGACCGGAGGTACACCTGGCCCTTCCAGATTCGCTCGTGCTCCACAAGCGGGTTCACCGGGGACACAAACGTGCCCGGTAAAGACCTCCGCTCCTTCAAACGTCAGGAGAGCCCTGTGACTTCACCCGGAGGGACATTACGCTGTCACCCAGGTCTGCGACGCTCGCTCCTGCTGAGTCGGCCACCGCCCGCGGAGGGGAAAGGCAAAGGACAGTGTGTCCCAACTCGCTCTCTCCACCGGAGCCCTACGGGTGGCCAGGCCAGCTGCGGAACCCCGCCCTTTGGAAGCTGCAGTTTTCCCCCCGGCCGCCACCGCAGTTTAAAATCGTTTCCCGACTCGCTCTGCGGCCGGACGCAGGGAGCCTCCCGGCCGCCGATTCCAAGTGAGTGAAGCAACTGAGGTCGCCATTTCAACTGAGGGCACGGTCGAGCGACCTAAGCATTATCGTCCACCCGCCTGAGCTCGCGGCCGTTGCTCTACGGCTTTTCCCCGCGCGCGAAGCTTTCCGTCCAATTTCCGCCCGCGCGAAGCATGGCGGCAGCGCCTGCGCTCTGATTGGTCGGATGCCTTCACCGTAACGTTGCGCGCTCGCGGGCGTTTTGGGGTGCACTCGACTCCTCCCGGCGGTCTACGTGCGGGGTTCGGGCCCTCAGAGCGTTCTAGATTTGCCGTCCTTCCTCCTTCTGAAGCTCTGAGGTCGGCCGCCAGCCTCGGAGGTCCTGCCCGCGGGACGCCTCGGAGAGGGGGAGCGGGGCAGGAAGGGCCGGCGTGCGCGCGGAACCGGCCCCTTCCGCCGCGGCGTGCGCGCGGGCCCAGCCTCGCGCTGCGGTGTGGACGCGCCTCGCGCTTCTGGCCGCGGCCGTGGTAGTGAATAAGTGGAGACTGACGCACCGGGTGGCGCGGGTTTCTCCTACCCACTCCCCAAGGGCCCCGGCGACCTGCCAGGACGATCCAGTTTCCAGACACGTGTACTCGAATGTTCGGCGGAGGAGGGCTTAAGTATTGGAGACGAGAGTGGGAACTGCTAGCATTTTAAGGGATTCGTGGGTACTTCCAAAACGGATTGTTGACCACCATCCAACACCGGCAGTGGGATTCGCGAGCGTCCCGCTCCCTGCGGCACCATGGTCTCCTGCTGGTTAAATCGGCTCAACTGGGAGTTAGCCGCACCCACCGGAAGGATCGGCCAGCTGATCTGGGGTTCTCTCTCCAGGAATCTGGTGCTGAGTCCGCAGAGGAGAATTCCAGGTGAAAGCACTGACGCGCTCTCATCCTCTGACAGCACGTCTTCCTGTTCTCTGCAGCGCAGGGCTCCCCTTCCATTTCTCCCCTAGTCTTAACTGGATGGCCTCATGTGTAGAAGCAATCATTCTTTTCATTTGTTTTACTATGGTGACTTTGGTTAACGAAATCCAGTAAGTTTCAGGTGTACAATTCCGCAGTAAGGCATATATATTTATTGCGCTGTGTTCTCTGCCCATCATTAGATTTCTTTCTGTTACCACATATTTGACCCCATCTACTAGTAAGAAGCCTAAAAAGTTCTTTCACGTTTAAAAATATTTTGAGTAGTGTTTTCTAAGAGTGCAAGTGACTTTCACTCTAGATTCATACTAAAGTTAGTTACTGCATCATCAAACTTCTGTAATTCCTAAGGTCCTATTTCACTTGGGAAGAAATGCGCACACTATTAGGAATAGGGTAATTTTTGGTCAACGCAAATGCTAAGTGATCAAAGAAATTTAGATTTCCTAACAGCAGAAATTTACATTAAGACAGTTATTTACTTGACATTTGCAGGTAAATTTAATAGTGATGGAATCAAATGACCTACTTTAACTATAAATTTTATCCATTGACATGACATACCTAAGATGATGTGATTTGAGTCTTTATTTTTATGCAGTTTGCAAATGAGATATTTTTAATCTTGCCTTTTTCTTTTTAAGAATTCAGCAGCTTTATTGCCCGGACCAACACATGTGGAGAGTTGCGTTCTTCTCACTTAGGCCAAGAAGTCACCTTGTGTGGATGGATTCAGTACCGCAGGTAAATCAAGGCAGATGTTTTAATGTGCGGTGGTGTTCCCAAGGCAATTTCAAACCTTCATTAATTTAAACAGTCAGAAGAATAAAAGCTTTACAACTTCAGGATTCTCAGAATTCACTGAATTTTCAGTTTTGTTTCGAAAGACCCAAATAGTGTCACTCTCACTAAGTACCAGTAACATCTGCGGAAGTGTGATCTATCACCGACTGAAATATCCCTTGGCTTGTGAGGGTTGAAGAGTCCTGACTAGGACAAAATTCTGAGATGTCCTAAATTAAATTACAGCCGGCCAGAGGGTAGAAGGAAGAGACAAAAAGGGCTTAGTCAGTTAACAGCTATAGTCCGAAACCAGCAAAAGACTGATCACACTCCTTAGTGTGTGTTGGAATTATTAACTAATTTCCAGGTCAGTTTCCAAGACTATCTAAAAAGAGTGACTAGCCAGGCTTTTCAAGCCCCAGGCCCCTGCTCATTGACACGGGAGCTTTCCGGATTCTGCTGCTCT
>NW_011915718.1:0-1475 GCF_000151845.1 Pteropus vampyrus | reverse complement strand
AAAAAAAAGAAAAGTAACAAGTAAAAGATCAATAAAGTATCACAAGACAGGCACTAAGTGCGGCAATCAGAAGACACGAGTTCCGAAGGCAACAGGAAATCCCACGGGCTGCCAACCGGACCTGGCCTGGCCGGATACGGCGGGCGAGGCGCAGAGGGAGGGCAGGAGCAGCACCGACCCCGCCGCCTCTTATTATTACAGATCGCAGCCGGCCGCCCGCTCACCGCGCTGGTCCGAGCAGCAGCTCCTTTCAGCTCCGAGTCCCCGCGGCCGTCGCCACCGCCGCGGCAGCCGCCGCCGCCGCCGCCGCCGCCGTCGCCTCTGCCTGGGTCCCGGGCCGCCGGGCCACGGCCGCCGCCGCCGCCGCCAGCACCGCGTGCGGCCTCCCACCTGCCGCTGCTGGGGCTGCTCGGGCGGCAGGGGCCATCTTGTCCGCCGGCCGCCGCTCCCGCCTCCGCTCCGCCCGGCCGCTCGTCGTCGGCGTCCCCTTCCTCTTCCTCGGGCTGCGGCCCGCCCCGGAGACGGGGGCGGGGCCGAGACGGGCTCCGCCCCTCGGGGGCGGGGCGGCGCGCGAGCGAAGCTCTGAGTCACGGCCGCCGACGCCCGCGGGGGGCTGGCGACGCGCGCCACGCCCGGGCGGGGGACCCGGGGAGCCGGGGCAGCCCGGCGCGCGGTCGCCGGGGATGGCCGCGCGGTGGAGGGGACGGGACTCTGCCTGCGATTGCACCCCGGTCCCGCGCTGCCCCCCGACCCCTGCCCCCGTGCCTTCTCAGCCCTCGTGCCCCCCACTCGGGTTTCTTTTCCACATCCTCCCATCACCCGCCCCAGAAGTTCTCGCCTCGGTTTGTCGGGGTTCTCCATCACCCCGGCTTGGCCCCGGGCAGCCCTCCCCAGGGTCTCCCACGGGGCGACGCAGCCCGCACGCCCGCCGCCCCGAAACGCGTCCCCAGGCCTCCGGACCGTAAACGCTCTCGGGGACGACAGGATAAGGTTCGGCCCGGTCCGTAGCATACCTAACTTCGGGGTGATCGGAAGTTTCTTCTCCTTCGTGGAGAAGAAGCCATTTTGACGTGGGGTAAGGGGAGACCCCCCTGTCTGCAAGGCAACTCGGCTTGGCCAATCCTTTCCTTGTTAGAAGGGAAATGGAATTCTTTCTGTACCATGCGGTTCCTAGTTTCCAAATAAGTGGTCTATACTAAAAGGAGAGAGATGGTCCTCATATAAACACCTCTCCATTATCTTCCCCTTATTTGTGTCAATGCCTTGGCCCAAAAGAGCAAAGGTTTGGCTATCCCTGTCCTTTGCACTACATACATCACCATCCCAAGAAAGTACTGTACCATATTTAGAAAACCCTTATGTCTTATCGTGATAAACCAATCACTGCGACCACAAAAGGGTTTTTATATTACTTGTAAATAAAATATCAACACCTTTCTAAATTCTGAAGCAGGAAAAGAAAAAGTTCTTTGTAA
>NW_011915717.1:0-1131 GCF_000151845.1 Pteropus vampyrus | reverse complement strand
CTGATCTGGACATCAGTTTTTTCCTGCCTTTAGACTAGAACTGAAACATTGGCTCTTCATGAGTCACAAGCCTGCTGGCTTTCAGATTAGAACTATATATACCTTGGGCTCTCCTGGGTCTCCAGCTTGCCAGCTGCAGATCTTGGGACTTACCTGTCTTCATAACTGTGTAAGCCAATTCCTTATCAAAAATCTCTCCCTCCCCTTCCTGACACACACACACACACTCTCTCTCTCTCTCTCTCTCTCTCTCTCTCTCTCTCTCTCTCTCTCTCTCTCTCTCTCTCCTCTCTCTCTCTTTTGTGCACGGGCACACGTGCACTGTGTTGTCTCAGGGCCTCTCCCACTGTACTTGTCCTCTCCAGCAGAGTACCAGACTTCTTATGTAGTACCTCAAACATCTAAAAGCTAGAGACCTAAAACCTTTTTAAAAGAGAGGAAATGGAAGCTGCAAGACCTCTTAAAGGTCAGGCACAAAACTGGCAGTATCCTTTCTGCTATATTCTGTTGGTTAATGTGAATCCGAGAAAAGCCTACATTCAGAGTTGGAAGGGACTACGCAAGAGTTAGGAGATGTAGTTCATTGGGGGCCATCTTGAAGAGCTTAAACAGATGGTTTGGCTGGGTATCAGGTCTAAATTGAAAATCTAAATTTTCACTCAGAATTTTGGTGTTTTGCTGCACTGTGCCTATTGAGAAGTCCAGTACCACTCTGATCCCTGAGCCTCTACATGTAGCCTCTTTTTTCTCTCTGGAGGATTTTAGGATGTTCTCTTTATTTCTGGTGTTCTGAAATTTCTAGTGAGCCTTTAGAGGGTCTTTTTTCATTCATTGTATAGGGAACTCAGAGGGTCTTTCAATTTGGAGACTTATCCTTCAGTTCTGGGAATTTTTATATATTATTTTATTTCTTTGATAATTTCCTCCCTTACTTTTATCTTGGATCTCTCTGGAATTCCTATTAGTCAGATGTTAGATTTCTTGAACTGATCATCTAATCTTTAAAAGTCTGTTTGTCTCTATTATCCATCTCTTTGACATTTGTTCCATGTTCTAGGAGATTTCTTTGTCTTTAAATTCCACTCTTTGATTTAAATTATTATTTTACCCATTAGATTTTAAATTCCATGA
>NW_011915716.1:0-1795 GCF_000151845.1 Pteropus vampyrus | reverse complement strand
TCTAATCAAGCTCTTTCCTTTTTCATACCAAGAAAGAGGTCTAGAGGATGAAAGGGCCCAAGTTCACATGACATGGCGAAGTTGGGGCCTCCTGGTGTCTAATGCCCATTCCACTGATTTATGCTGATGTTTGTGTTTTGGTCATCAGCTCAAGTTCAGTCAAGAAGAGCTGTCACTTAACAAGGCTTCTATTTTATAGTTAGTTTACTTTCTGGGAAATGGATCCTAGAAAGTAGATCAGTGGTTACGATACTCAGCCCAATGAGCAATCAAAAATGGCAAAATCGAAGAATAAGCTATGGAAATCAAAACACTCTTGATTTGACACTTTCATTGTTGGGTAAGAAAAGCAGCTTCATGACCTTCTTATTCCTTGGGTTTATTTATTTATTTGTGTCTACTCCACCTACTTCCTAATGGCGCAGACACTTACATTTTAATTTTTTTAAATTAGAGGTTACAAATGAACTGAAAAGATCAGTTTAATGGAGTAAATTAGAAATGGTAAACTTTGTAGACCCTCTCTGAGAACAGAATGTTTATTTGACAAAATATGTGGCTTTTGAACTCTTCGAATTACCAAAGCATCATGAATAGTTATACCAATGTAAAGTAGCTTATAATAATCCCAACTGCTAATAAGTTCGGGTTGTGGGGAGCAGTACATATTAGGCCAGGGTTGGCCAGAATGTGGTACCTGTCCCATTGGGTCCTGTACCCCGTTCTTAGTAGCCATCAGCAATCTGCCAAGACCCTGTTTCTTTCTGAATCCATACAGAGTCTGAAAATCCTTCTGAACGCATGGCATCTGAGATCGATACCAGCTGATCAGAGTTTGTATATTGGTATTTATTTGTCACCCTTTTATGAAATCATGACAAATGAAAGCAAAGTACTGACTTTCTTTGGAAGTTAAATAAGTGTAAAAAGGATAGAAAGGGTTTTTTTTTCTTTTAATTCCATAAAGCATTACTGAAATTTTAAATTTCATTTAGGATTGTAGTGTTAATATACTCCCCCTATTAGAAGTCAGCGGTTGGTATTTTAGCAGAAATATTTATGTTTTAGGCAAGGCCCTGGGGTTAGGGGGTATAAAATGGCTCTGCTAAATTTTTGTACCACATTTAGCAACTTATAGGCAAAAGGTAGGCTTCTTTACTTACTGGAAGTAGCTGTTATAAAGCAAACCAAAAATCCCTGTGTAATATTCTTTATCAGCTGGTTCTCTGGTGTTCTTGTCACTCAGTGATTGGCAAAATCCAAGTTCTGGAAATTCACAAGATTGCTTACTGCTTTAGTTTCATTAAAAAAAAAGAAAAAAGGTTGAGACCCCCTCCCCCCGATTACAGTTATTTTGGCAAAAGAAAGGGGAAAAGGGAAATGCAAAAATAAACTTTAAGATAAGGAAGTAGGAGAGAGAACTATCTTAAACATTTAAAAATTACTCGAAGGAATTCATTCATTCAGTGATTTAGCAAACATACATGCTTTCTACCTGCCAGGTCCTGTGTCAGGCACGGTGACACAGAAATGTAGGACAAGGCCTCTCAACCTGTCTCACATCATGACACACATAGAAAACAGTAATATGAAATAGCAATCATCTGCTAGGGAGTTCCTGCCACATCAGGCCCTCTGGGCCGTGCTGTGGGCCGAGGAGGTGAAAATAACCCTTGGAGTTATACTCATCAGGAACATTTGATATAAGAATACTTCCTGCCCTTGGGAAGCAGACAGTCAGAGGACACAGGCATGTAAGCTGCCCCTGACAACGATTGCTCCAAAACTGGTTTGA
>NW_011915715.1:0-4425 GCF_000151845.1 Pteropus vampyrus | reverse complement strand
CCCGATATCACCATGTCTGGCTCCTGATATCCAGAGAGACCTTCCTGACTCCAGAGCCACCCCACCCATCACTCCTTACTTCATCACTGTACAGCAGAGAATCAGCTGATCTTTTCCTTTTTTTTTTTTTTTTTTGTTAGAGCAGGCGCCCTGCCCTCTCTGTCTTATTTACAATCACATTCGGAGTGCCTACAATTGTGCCTGGCATTTAGTAGATGCTCAAAAACATAGGTGAACAAATAAGTAAAATCAAAATTGATAAATGTGGCTTCTATTTATTAAATAAGTAAGGTTAGGATCATATGTTAGACTTCTTAGAAACCATACAGAAGGATTTAGGAGTGGCAGGGAAGAAAAATTCTAAGGACAATTTCACAAATAACATTGCAAGAACTTCCACTTAAAGGCTAAAAAAGCTAGGAGAGTTGGCTTTCTTGGTGCAGTGATGATTTTGTAGTTCATAAGGTATGTCTGAGATGAAAGTACTGCCAACTAAAGAACCAATTATCATTTTCTGTGAGGACACATAATACTACTAGGGTAAATTACTAATGCTAATAACACAAAAAGTTGTTTACTGAAGTTTGAGAACAAGCTATGGATTGTTGAAAAGCTGTCTCACTTGTTTTTGCTTAGAATGTATTGTCTTTTTAACTGTCTCACTCTAGAGGTATAGGCAACATAGCACAGCAGTTAAGAATATGGCTAAAATCAGACTTTCTGGGTTTATTCCTGGCTTTGCTACTAACTAGATGTGCAACCTCAGTCATGTTGCTTAAACTTTGTCTCATTTTTCCCAAATGTAAACTGGCAATGGTAATATTTGCTGCAAAAGACTGATGTAAGGACAAAATGAGACTGTGTAAAACTCTTAGTGCAGTGCCTAGAACAGAGGAAACCTTCAATGAGGGTTAGTAACTTAACTACTACTATTGTTATAGTTTTGCAATCATTCCTCCAGAAGAAGTTCATCTCATAGGTCAGATACAAACATTTCATTAACTGGTGGGAGCAATAACTTATTATATAGGAGAAAAAACGCAAGACAGATATTAACCTCTCTGTTATCCAGAATCCCAAAGCAGATGACATTTGGAGATGTGTCAGAGATGCCATAGGATACAATTTTCTGTTCTTGGAAAATTGTATTTGAAATAACAAATTAATGGTAGCACAAAGTATATTAAGATGAAAGACAAAAAGCCACTTCATGAAAATCTTTGGAGATATTACTAAAACCACTGAGGGCATGAAGAAAAAAAAAGTTAAAACCTTGGCTAATAAGTGTCTGTGTGAAACAAGACAGCCAGGGGGAAAATAGTGAATGTTAATTAATAGACCCTGATTACCAATCTATGTTTTTCCTACGTAAAAACAACAACAATAGCAACAACAACAACAACAACGTGGTTTTAGAAAAGGAAAGGCAAGATTGCTGGTGTATGTAAAAATCAGGAGTGACATAACCAAACATAAATCAAATTCCACTAACGTTCTGAGAATTTCCAACACAGTGACATTGCTTTGAAATATGATTTGAAGATTTGTACCAAAGTATATATAAAGCATTCAGTACCAAAGTATATATAAAGCATTCAGTAGGATGTTTTTATGAATAATTATAATCATGTTAATCTTCATGGTCTGATTTTCTATTGATTTTTTATTCGTTCTTGACTAGCACAAAAGCACACATATCTGTTTCATTGAAGGTATTAAATGTTAGTTTTCAGATCTAGAAAGCTACTTTTTAGAGAAAAATTATCCCCAAAAAAGAGGTCATTGAAAAAAGTCCTAAAATAAATTCATGAAATTTGTAAACTATGACATTAAGATAAAAATTTACTGCAGATTGCCTTCTCCACCTCCTTCTGTCATTCTTTTTTTATATTATTCTATTGATTCACCTGAAACAGATAACTTTATAAAGTATAAGTAAGTCTTAAGAAAAACAAATGTTTAACTATAAAAATGTAGATAGCCTGACAAGATAAATGTGAGAAATGTACTTTGAAAAGTTAATAATTTATTAAGGGTTAAATAATTGCTTATTTATAGATTATTAATATACATTCTAACTAATGTAGACGAAGTTATGCAAAATTTAGTCACTTATAGCAGAAATAATAAATTTGTCAGAGTTTAACAGGCTCACATTAGCCATGTTTAGTTCATATCTGAAAATTATACTTTAGGCTCTAACAGAAAAGGTAATTTCCATATCCACTTAATAGCTTTAGTCTTACTTCTATACCTTCTCCTAACTCAATTATGTGGGGAAAGTACCACTTAAAACCAATGCATGTAAAGATAACAATGCTCATTTTTCTGATTAATTAATTCTCTCTATATACTCTTCACCAAGGCAGCTCAACATTCTACCTTTTCACAAAGACTTCCCCAAAGAACCAAACCCATTTGGAAATGAAAATTTGGGTAGAGAAAAAAGAATATCAGAGGGTACATAAAACTTCATTGGGCTCACTGAGCCATTCATCGAATACCCATTTGTTAAAACATCCAGGTAGTATCATGTATGATCCTCTATCAATAAGCAACTGTCCAAAAATAACAAATTTCTCTACTCTGATACTTCTGATCCACTATGATTGTAAATTTATCATTATTAGAACATTTTTTGAAATTTCCACAAAATTGACCTTGCTGAGATAAATAAATAAACACAGCATTATTGTAATTAAATTCTTGTTTGGATATATTTTAGTCTCTCAGGAAGATATAATAGAAAGTTAACAAGTTAGTGGGCATTTAACCAAATTCAGATGGCAAACATTTTTCATGGGCCCATACATTTTTAAAAATTTTGAATATGTTGACAATATTTATAAATCAAGAAGTAATGGCTTCTACTAACATATTAGAAGAATGAATCACACTGGGCCCAAAATACCATGTGGTACCAACAAGCTAGTGCCGAGTAGTGTCCATGCCCTTCAGATCTCGTATGCTCTTCAAATTACCACAATTCCCAGCATACCCTATTTGCTTCTCTCCTTCACTCTTTACTTGTCTGATACCCAAGAACCCTTGGGTTTACATTCTGGGATATAAAAATAAAGATGTAAAAAAAAAAAAAAAATCAACCAATAAAACAATCAATAAAAGGATAATATAATGATGCTAGTTTTTCTCTCTGATTTTCTCATGAGAAGCAAGTTCAACTATGAACTTTTGTATCTGTTTTCCATGATAGATATATTAAATTATATATAATTTGTCCACAAAGGAATGCCATACTAAATTATATAGCTCTAAATATATTAAGTACTTTTAATAGACACACTCTTCTAATTTTGAATACCATTTTAATACTCCTGCTAAGATTAATAAAGGGTCTATTTCACCAAGGTTATCTTCTCATATCTGTTTCTTTTATTTATTCTCTTTTATCATTTGGAATTTCATCCACTGCCATGGCATTAAATATCAACTGCACACCAAACATACACTTTTAACTGCCTGCTCAATCTTTCTACCTGAGACAGCATTTCAGGTTCAACATATCTAAAGTAGAACTCATCACCATAGCCTCATGGACTTTTACGTGTTCAGGTGTCAGTGCCTCCAGGAAGTTCTCCTTCTATCCCCACCCACCCAAAGCCACTATTTGTGGGGCTCCCTGACATCCTCACAGACTTCAATGAATGCCTCTGCTGCTGTACTTCCTATGTTGCATTTCATTATAACAAGTGTGTGTGGGGGGGCGAGGTGGGGGGGTTCCTACCAAACTCTAAGTTTTTTGAGGACCGGAGCTGTATCTTATAAATCTTCAAATTATAAGCAAGAGATAGGCTTATATTATGGGTTCAATAAGTGTGAACTGAATGAATGAACAAACAAATAAATGAGAAGAACTCTTCCTTCATCTGCAAAACTAAGCTCTACATCTTCTCAAAATAAATTCCTTTCTACTCTATTTCAGAGAATATTACAGCTATTCTTCCTATAATTCCTCCTTAAAACTGCAGAGGAATCTGTGAATAGTTTTCCCCGCATTCTGGACATTCGGTTAATCCCAATGTTTACCTCATTGTTATCTGTTTAATTGTGCTTCAATTCAGGCCTTCTTTTTTTTCACTTAAATTATTCTCAAGTGCCCTCCCTCACCTACTTTTGGGCTTCACTCTAACCCACCTTATACCTGTTTTCAGATTTATCTTTTAAATTGATATAGTCTTTGGCCTTATTAACTCTCCTACCTTAACAACTGGAAAGAATGAATCCTTACTGCCTACCAAATTAAGCCTTTATTTTCAGACCTGAAATTTTGGCACATATCTTTTCAGCCATATGTCCCCATGAATTTCCCACAAATACTGTATGTGCCAACCTGGACCACTACTCTCATACCTCCATGCCTTTACTTACTTATGCTTTTGTCTCCACCTAGGATTCCCTCTCCCC
>NW_011915714.1:0-2007 GCF_000151845.1 Pteropus vampyrus | reverse complement strand
TCACACAACCCTTTTCCGTTTAAGCCCAAAGTTGATGTCCAGGGACAGGCCTCATTAACTTTTCTTGACAACTGAAAGTCATGAAGTCTCCTTCCCCATAAACCACAGAAATTTTTAGTGGAAACAAAGCAACACGCACGACGCACAGCAAAGAAGGAACCCTGGGGCTCCGACTATAGCTCCCACATGTCAGCCAGATCATTGTGACGCAAATGCTAATGGACACGTGGAACACCTGCGGGAGAGGAGAGGCGGGGTCATCCTGGGCGGCAGGTCCGAACGGGGGATACCCCAGGAGATGGGGGTCAAGGAAAGACCCCAGGGAGTAAAGAGAGGGAGACTCACTCCCCCCATCCCGGACCCGCCCCAAACAAGGTGAGGCCATAGCCCCATCGTCCTCCAAATCCTGGGGTCCTGCTTGGAGAGTTCGCCCCGCCGGGAGTCTTGGAAGGCGAGAGGAAAGGAGAGGGGGCGGCGGCGGCGCCCCGATCTCCGGCGCCCGCGCCCCGATCTCCGGCGCCCGCTCCACCCCCGCCGATGCGATGCGCTGCGGCGCGCTCCTGCTCCGCTGGTTGCTAGTCCGGCTGGCGGCCGCCGCCGCAGGAAGGGCCGGTTCCTGCGCTCCCCCCGCCCCCTTCCCTCGCCTTCTGCTGACGCTGACGTCGGATGAGTGAGCTGGAGGGACGCTCCGACCGCGGCCGGGAGGCTCCTGGGGGCCGGGGCTCCGAGGTACCTGCCCTCCGGGGCCCGGGCTGGGGCGCGCTGGGCGGGCTGCAGGCTGCAGCGGGAGACGCCCGGCAGCCGGGGCGGTCGGGGGCGCCGGCCTCGCTCTGCCAGTTCTGCCCTCCGCGGGCGGCGGGGCACAGGCGGGTCGCCTCCTCCTGCCGCTGATCCCCGTGCAGGAACCGCTACAGCCCCTTCCCCTCCCCCGCTACTCCCTCGGCCTGGGAAGGTCTGGAGGATGCGCGCGCCAGGAGAGCGTACGTCAGCCCCGGGGGAGCGGGAGGGAAGCGTTCCCGGCTCCCACCGCATCTCTAGCCCCAGAGCCCGCAGCACCCCACCCACGCCAGCTCACCCTACCCACTCCGTGCTTCGCCTCCCAGCTGCTCTGGCCCCAGGGCCTCGAGGTCCCTCCGTCCAGGGCTGACTTGTTGACAAGTCCACCTGCCGTGGCGCCTGGTGTTTGCTTTGTATTTTTCACCCCCGTTGCCCATCTTTGGCGGAGGTGGCAGGGAGCAGATGGGTACCTCTCTATAACCACTAGTGCCAGGAGGCCTGAGCTTGCTTCTCCGCGGGCGAGGTGTTCACCAACGTCGGACCCGACAGGAGCAAGAATCCCTAAGCAGGCCAGGTCCCTGCGTACCCTGGAGCGCCGGTTTCCTTTAGGTGCTGCTGACTCCGCCTTTCCTGACCCGGGGCTGTTGCAGCTCCTGCTTCCTCTAGAAACGAACATATCCTGTTATTATGTCTGCCTTTGCCCAGCGCGACTCTCCTTTAACCTTCCCTGTCTTTTTATTTGGAGTGCCCTCTAGACCCCTCAGCTCCTCTTCAGGGATCTTAAAAGTACTGCGCCCCTTCGCTGGTGAAAGGCATTAGCTGCCTGGTTAGGGAGAGGTATAGTTTAGAAAGGGAATCAAGTTCTCTTCTGATTAGATAGCATTTAAAAAATCAGCACAGGGTAGGGTGCTGAGTGGCAGTCTTAGTAACTGAGATATGGTAACTTTATAAAAATGATCAGGGCCAGGAAAATATATCACCTGGTGATTTGAGAATGATATCGAATGTAGGAAGAAAGGCCCATAAGCATTGGTCATTAATGTCCCATAAATTATGACTCATTGCAAACATGTTCGTGTCCAAACATTTCAGTAAAGTCCGTCCAGAAAAATCTTAAATTGGTTTCTGTCGACTTTTACTTTAGATTTTCTGATATCTGAACTGTTCCTGGGGGGTTGGGAAGTGCCATAAAAAATGCTTATTAATTCGAAATTAATGCTCCAGACTCAG
>NW_011915713.1:0-2310 GCF_000151845.1 Pteropus vampyrus | reverse complement strand
CATGCAATACGCACGCAGCAGACACACATGCACACACAAACACGTTCACATGCATGCACCCATGCACGCACGCACACATGTGCACACACATGCACATGGAGACATGTGTGCGCACGCACACACACGCACACACAGACACACATGCACACTGCATGCACACACGCATACGTGCACACACATGCACACACGTGCACACACACGTGTGCACACACACATGCTTTTTTATCACGGAAATTTCCAAAGTAAAGGAGAGTAAGTGTAATACACCCCTATGTTCCCACACAACCATGCACCCACCAGCTCCAGCTGCAGCCAGCTCATGCCCACCTTGTTTCATCCATCCCCCACCCAGCTCCTACACCTGAGATCAGTGGGCCTCAGACAGTAGGTACCACCCAGTGTTAGAAACACGAATCACCAGCCCAGCCCAGCCTGGCCGAATCAGAAACTCTGGGCTCGAGACCCAGAAAGCTGTGTTTTAATGAGTCCTCTTGGTAAGAATCACTGCCCTAGATTATTCTGAGCAAATTCCAGACTTCATATCATGTCATCCATAAATATTTCAGTAAGAATCTCTAAAAGATAAGGGTTCTATTTAAAAACGTAACCACCAGGCCGTTATCGCATCTAAAAAAACCTTAACCGTAATTCCTTGACATCATCAAATATCTGCATGTATTTCGAAAGTAGAAGCGAAGGACATGTGGAGTGGACGTGGGGTACGTGAGAAAGACGGGGTTCAAGGGTGATGGCACGTTTGTCTCCCGAACAACTGAGCGCAGGAGGGGCCGTTCGCCAGGACGGCGAGGCTGGCAGGACAGGCCTGGGTGCAGCATCGGGAGTCAGGGCGACGAGCCAGCCCCACGCGCCCGCAGGTGCCCACCACGTGGAGAAGCCGAGAACAGGGTCGCTCAAGTCTGGAGTCAGCAGAGAAGTCGGGATGAAGACACAAAGCGGGCATCCCCGGCAAACAGAAGGCACTTAAAATCACGGGACTGTGGGAGGTCGCCGGGGCGTGAGGGTAGGGGACAGTGTGTTTAAAGGTCAGGGAGACTGAAGAGAAATGGCCGAAAAGATTCAAGGAAAACCAGAATTGTGTGGCGTCCTGGAAGCCCAGAGGAAGAAGTATTTCAAGGAGGGGACAGGGGACAGCGGGTTCAGGAGCTGCTCTGTGTCCCGTGACAGAATGAGCACCCGTCCTGTCGTCAGGCTTTGGGGAGCCACGGAGAGCAGCTTCAGCAAAGTTGAGGGGCAAAACCATAGTGAGGGAGGAGAGAGGGAACAGAGACAGCGAGTGGAGACAATTCTTCAAGGAACACACGTGTGTGCATACCTGTGTGCGTGTCCGCGTGTGTGTGCGTGCGTGCACGAGTGTGCAGGGCAGAGCGATGGGGTGGGTGGCGTCAAAAGGTTTTTCTAAGATGGGAGGTTAATGCCCATTTCGTACGCTGATAGAAATGGTCCGAGAGAGAGAGAGAGAGAGAGAGAGAGAGAGAGAGAGAGAGAGAGAGAGAGAGAGAGATGGGTAGGGAGGGAGGGAGGGGTAAAATCCGAAGCGGCAGGAGAGAGGGGTGTGAGCCCTGCCGGTGAGCAGGGCAGCGGCCAGACGTGCAAGTCTGGGGGAGGGGGCGGCTCGCCCTGGACGCACACGGTCCGTGCACGGTGCACGGCTACCAGGACAGAAGGAGCACGCGGCACAGACGCGGGTGGGCGGCATCTGTGGAAATGCTCTCCTGATTCCTTCTACCTTCTCAGAGCCACGAGGAGCAGCTCCGTCGGAGAAGAGCGAGGAGGAGGAGGAGGAAGCAGAGCTGGGAGGAGGGAGGTGTGAAGGAGCGAAGGAGGAAGAGCGCAGGGAACTCAGGAAGAGAAGCATCGAACCAGCAAGGGAGGGCGAGTGTGGCGAGGGAGGGAGGGAGCCGTGAAGAGGGAGGGGAGGGGGAACAGGGCGGGGCCTGGGAACGGGCGGCAGGTTCGAGGGGTCGCCATCCCAGGAGAGCCAAAGATGGCTGGGGTTGGGGGGTGGGGGGAGCTGACAGGACACACATGGGAGCTGAAGAGCGGGATGTTCCACACAGATGGTGGAGGGACCAGCGTCTGGCTGCGGAGTGAGCGGCTGAGGAGGGAGGGCACAGGGCACACGCATTGGAGGAGGGGAGGTCAGGGAAGAGAAGGTCAAGGTCTTCAGAAGGATCGCCATGGCAACTGAAGGTACCGAGAACAGGGCAGGACTCAGCCCTGGGGAGACTGAGAGAGGAAGGTCAAATCACACAAGGGTCCAGGCAAGTCGAGGAGGGGCAGTGGGTGACG
>NW_011915712.1:0-2592 GCF_000151845.1 Pteropus vampyrus | reverse complement strand
CTCCTTTGCTCTCGTGCCGCTTTCTCTCCTCTTTTCCTCTCGCGTCCCTTGCCCCTGCCTCACCCCTGCTCTTTCAGGAGCGCCGTCCCATGCTCCAGTCGCCGGGGATTCGCGGCCCTGGCTTTTGCTAGCTACCCAGGACCGACCCCGCCCCCTTCGGTCCAGCTGTGCAGCCGCCGCCCCCTTCCCCTGGTCCAGCTGCGCGCGGCGCGGCCCCTTCTCGAGGTCCCAGATGCGCGTCCCGAGCGCCTCGAGGGGCCCCAGCTGCGCGGTGGCTCTGCCGCTCCAGATCTGCGCTCGGCGCCCCCTCGGTTCCAGCGGCGCCGCTCTCGCCCAGATGTGCTGAGGACCCGCGCGCGCGCCCGTCCCTGGTGCTAATTCTCCAGACCAGACGGCCCCTCCCGCCCCGTCGCGGCGCGCCCCCTGGCGGACGCCCCTGGCCGCGCGGAGCTCGGCCGCCGCTCCCCGCGCAGCACCCGCCAGACTGGAGCGCTCCTGGCGCCCTGGCGGCTCCGGCTTCCTCGTCCCTCCCACAGGCGGCGGCGGCGGCGGCGGCGGTGGCAGGTACGGTGAGCCCAACCAGTACCTCCCGTGTTAACTCCTCCTTTGCCGGCCCGCAGCCCGGGGACCCAGCACAAAGAGGGCAGAACTCAGGGGCTAAGTAACTCTTGGCGAGGAAGGGAGAGGACAGTGGCCCTGTCCTACCTGATCCGCTCCTCTGGCAAGGTGTCAGCTGCCCTCGGCATCTGCTGCCCTACCCTCAACCCCAGGAGACCCGGGATTTAGAAAGATCATTTTTTTCCCAAACCCATTCCAGCAGCCAAAAAAGAACGTCTTCCTTATCGCTTCCTTATTCCTCCCCACAGTGGAAACTCCACTTTCTGTCCGCAAAACTTGCTTCTGTGCTGAGGGAAGTTCTTCTGGATATCTAGCCTGTGCACCTTTTGTTAAATGTCAGTTCTTTTCCTCTTCTATTTAGGCTGGGATAACTGTCTCCCGCCCCCCACCTCTCATCTCAGTCCAGTGACGATGTTGGGAAACTTTTGGCTAAAGCCCTGGGCTGAAAAGGACGCTGGGGCCAGGCTAGATTCGGGGGCTGGGGTCAGGGGTAAGCCTTCTGGGAAACTGGGGAGTTAGGTGGGCAAGGCCTTGGTGAAAGCTGTCCTCCATTCTTCACTCTTTTCCTGCCCTGTGACCCAGAGTCACCAGGCTGGGACGAGGGCTCCTATTCCAACCGGGGCCCCTGGTTATCTCTGGTCTCTGCAAACTTTTAGGACAAAGAGGAAGAACAGGAGCCTGATAAGAGATTCCCAAAGGTGGGACCCCCTCTTCCAATAACCTCCACACTTCCTTTCTGGAATTTAGGGCCTCTTAAATCCTTAGAAAAGCAAAGGTCAGGTCCTTGTGCCCTTCAGAGGCTGTGAGGGTGAGGAAGTACCCCAGAATTTGGATTAGCCCCAGCCTGGGCTGGGCCTATGGGGCCCAATGGGTGGGCATTCTGCTCTGTGGCCCTTGAGACCCAGCTTGGTCTCTGGCTGCAGCCCCCAGCAGGCACCCAGCCTCCTCCCCCACCATCTGCCAGGCGAGTGCGCAGAGAATGCAGATGAATCTTAATACCAGCCTGGGCCAAGTGCAATGAGGAAGATAGCTTCTGCGGAACCCAGACAACATTACAGAGACCCTGGCATTCCACAGGCACCCTGGGTAGTACCAGGTACAGCAGCCTTTCCCTAGTGGTGGTGGTGGGGGACGTGCATGTCCAGCCAAAGACCCCAAAAGCCAAGGGAGGAAGGAACAGATAAATCCTTGTCTGGCCTCGGAGCCTCCGGTCCGGCTGAGAGGAAGAAGCTGTCTGCCTGAGCGTGGGCAGCTGTTTCCAGCACTCGGGGAGGCAGAGTCATAGCTGGACCCACTTCTTGTCCATCTCCAGAAGGTGCTGGCCCCAGGAGACCTGTGTGGCCCAGCAGAAAGAACACAGCTTTGTAGATGAGACAGCCCTGGATTCCACTCCAGGCCCAGCTGTGTGACCTTGGGCAGGTTGCTTGGTTCTCTGACGCCAGTTTCCTGACCTGTTGTTGCAAGAACTAAATGAGACAAAATGTGCAAACCAAGCACAGGCACAATGGCTGGCGGGCAGTCGTGGGAGTGCAAGAAAGGGGAGTTCTCGCCTTTCTACTTCCCACACATTTGCTCTGGCTGCGCCTCCTGCCGGGCTTGCCCTCACTGCCCTTTTGGCCATTCCTGGCTCTCATTTCCTTTAAGTTTCCCCTCTGCATTCATCCATCAACCACTAACCGAGCCTGTCTTTAGTGTCAGGCACCAAGCCAGGGGCTGGGATACAGAGATGAATGGGACACCGTCCCTGCCCTCAAGGATCTCGCTGGCTAGTGTGGAACTGAGACATGGAAATCAATGATTCTAACTCAGTGTGGTGATTGGAATAACAGATTCCTGTACCGGGCATTATGGATGCACCACGGATGGCGGGAACAGGAGCACGCAGGGTCAGAATGGCTTCCCGGAGCGGTGATGCCGCAGTTGTGATGAGGAGTCAGACAGGCAGGGCTATTTCTGGCAGGGGGTACTGACTGG
>NW_011915711.1:0-2001 GCF_000151845.1 Pteropus vampyrus | reverse complement strand
CAGATCAGATGATATTTGGAGTCTTAATAGTATCCCATATCCTCTTTAAATCATCTTTATAGTCTTGGCCTCTTTTTTCTTGCCATTCTGTTTGAGTGTCCTGATTGGTTTTCCTGTCCTCTTGATAGGGCATGTGATCCTCTTCTTTATTCACTTTGTTTATTCTTTTGTTTATTCCATTTAATATACTTCTCTTCTCAGATAATGTGTTCTCCATTTCAGACTGGTTCCCTCTTATAATCTCCATCTTTGTTGGAGTTCTCTACATTTCCCAAAAGTTTATTGAGCATCTTTATAACCAGTATTTTGAACTCTGCATCTGTTAGATTACTTGACTCCATTATATCTGGATCTCTGTTCTGTTCTGTTATATGGTTTTTGCTACTTTGTCTTCTCATTTTGGCTGCCTTTCCGTGTCTGTTTCTATGTAGTAAGCAAAGCTCCTAAGTCTCTCAGTCTTCGTGAGGATTTATGAAGTAAGTGTCCAGTGGCACGGTCCTGAAAGGGGTTCAGCTGCAGGCCAAATTCATCTCAAGCCTCTACCCCTCCGGGGCCACCTGTCGAGATTCGGCCAGCAATCCACAGATGCTGTGCTTATAGTTGCCTCAAAAGGCCACACCAGAAACCAAGGCCAGCTGCCTCCAGTGTGAGTCTAGGTGCTACTCAGCAAGGCACTCCTGACTCGCTGAGGATATGCCTGGATGTGGCTTGGATGGGACCGTGAGTTGGGAGAGGCAGAGTTTCAGGGAATTCTCTGGGTGGAGAGACCTCTGTTATCCAGTTTGATGACGTCACAGCTATGGCTGTGCTGTGCCTGCGCACTGGTAGCAGGGAGGGCTCAACAGGGAATAATGGATATTACTGGCACTTCCGTACAGATGAATGTCACCTTGACCCTCACTCTGACATTATCTCCCTGTAAGTCCCTTGTGCCCCCTGCACGCAGCTGAATGGGCACTGGTGCTCAGAGTGAGCAGGTCCGTCACTGTAAGAATCCTCTCCCGGTCGCGGCCCCTTGAAGAGGCTTCTGCCGCTGCCACAGCCTCCGTCTCACTCAGCTGCTCAGGACCGAGTTGTCCCACGTAATCGCCCGTCCTAACTTCCGTCTTTGCAGAATGCTTCTTGGATTTCTCCCTAGTTGTATGGCTTAGTCATCTAGATCCTAGGTGATTTTTCCTCATTTCTGTCAAAACTTTGATTTGGTTGCCAAAGGGATGAACAGAGCCTCTATCATCTATGCCATTTTTTCCTCCACTCTTCCAGCCTTACTTTCGAGACCTGTGATTTTACCATTAGAGATTCATTCCTTTGGGGGAAATCTAGATCTCTTGGTAAACTGTAAATGACCCCTCAGAGGAATGATGCATTATGCCTTTATCCTTCATAAACTTCTCGGTGTCATATTGATAAAGTAAAGCATTGAAAGACTATTCCAGGAGGTGGGCAAAGTTTAGAGAGTGCCCTTCAGAGGAGTCTCTCATGAAGCTTGCAGTTTGGGGTTCCTGGTACATCTGGCTGTAGGACAGGGGAAGGAAATGTGAACAGAGTTGATAGGCTCTTCCCTTCTCCACAAATGGGCGTCGGGCCACCACCTATATGCGTTCTCCTCTTCTTCCTGGGCACTCTGCTATGCCACATTTCCCTGCCTCCATTAGAATAGGTGTGGTCCCACTGACTTCAGGCCAATGAACATAAGTAGAAGTGAAATGAGCATAAGATAGAGAAGCCTGGTGACTAAATAAGTCACCACCTGAACACCTGCCCTCACCTCTCACAATAAACTGTGATATGAGCAAGGAATAAACTTAGTGTATAAAGCTACTAAACTTTGGGGCCTATTTATTTGTTATAGCAGATAACTTACCCTGCTACATGCCCTACTGTTTCAGCTCCTCTACTTGCTAACCCTTTGCTGCTATCTTCACAAGCCATGTGGAAACACGTGGCCGTTTATAACAAAGCAGACTGGGTTGGATAGTGTCCCTTCAAAATTCGTGTCCT
>NW_011915710.1:0-821 GCF_000151845.1 Pteropus vampyrus | reverse complement strand
GGCAACGTTTGTGAACTCGGCATGATGGCGCTGTACATGACTTCTGTGTCGGACTCCCAGGGTGCTATGGAAGTGCGGGACAAGAATAGCAGCGAGTTGTGGAGCCGAAGCTCAGCCCCTGACTTGCTGATTTCACCTGAGCAGCCGCCGCCACTGCCGATTCTGTGAGAGCAGAAGGAGGTGAAGGAGCAGGAGGCGCCGCTCGATAGCGGTCTTGCTACCGCGCCGGTAGCGTCCGCATGCGCCCCCAGTCTCGGAGAGTCCGCCTCAGTTATGCAGTGCCAGCAGCTCCGGCACGTCGCTTGCCCGGCCGGAGTAAGCCGGGCTTGGCCCGGCCCCGGGTCCGTCGATGCCGACGGGCGGGGGCGCCCGGGCGGCCGGGGAGATGCGCGGTCTTCGGCCCCGGGAGGCGGCCGCCTGGGGGGTAAGTGTTGAGGCGTGAGGTCCGAGGTGGAGGCGCAGGGGACACGAGCGGGGAGCTCGCCTGCTGCAGCTCGGCCTGTTGGTCTACCCAGGCTCCGCGGCTCCAGGCTGGAGCGGGGGGTGGGGTGGGGTGGGCGGACAAGGGCTGGGGCCTGGGGAAACGCGCGATATCCATTCCAGGGCGAGGGGAGGGGGCGTGAGCCTCACTGCCTTGGGGCTCAAAGGAGCCCCTGAAATCACCAGTGCGCGGCGGGAGGAGGGCACGTTTTGAAAAGGCCAGAAAATTCAGCTTGTTTCTCCGCCTCCCACCTCCCCCACCCCTTCCCTTCCAAGCCCCAGGAAAGGCGCAGAACACGGAGTTATAAAAAGCCATCGCAGGAGAGGAGCGAGGAGGAGGA
>NW_011915709.1:0-1500 GCF_000151845.1 Pteropus vampyrus | reverse complement strand
CAGGGCAAGAGGGATCTACCTGTCCCTGTATTTAGTGGACTCTCAAGGCTTCTTCCAGCGTCACTTCTCCTCTCAGAGAAATAGTTCATGAGGTCCAAGGACACATGACACTCTAGGGTCATGCCCACCTGGACACCATGCCCTCTTCTAGACTGTGACCTGGGTAATTGGGACTGCAGAATTACTTCTCAAATGGCCCCACGTCAATCCTACTTCCAAGGGTAGACCCCATCTAGGGGTGCATAGGCCCTGTGTGCCTAGGCCCAAGGGCTAGCTTATGCTCGTGGATGTGAGAGCAAGTGTGTCTACACACATATGCACAAGACCCTTTGGAATAGCCAAAAGTGAGAGAGAGGTGAGGTCAACTGGATTGGGGGCTCAGTCTTGGAGCCCACTTCTAACATGGAATTCCAAGGAGTGTGAGAATTCTAGATATGAGTCTTTTTGGACCTCCAGGTTACTATGAAGGTATGGTTGTTAGGGAATAAAGACAGAACACATTTTATTAAATGATCCTTAGCTTGACTCACAATTTTAAATATATCTAAATATTTAAAAGTCATGGGCTTCTGTTTGTACTTCTGCTCAGGGCCTCACAAATGTCAGGAGTGGCTCTGTACAAAAGGGTCACCTCCTAGGTGAGTCAAATCCTATAGAAAGAAGCTGACAAGAAGAGTCCTAAGTGGAGGATCCATCTCTGAAGTCAAAGGGCACAGGTCAGAAGTCCCCAAAACCAAAAGGAAGGATGAGAGAAGTGTGGAGAAAAGTTAGAGGAGGCAAAGTAGAAAGAAATAAAGTGGTTACGGGGTACCAGGGATGAGGCTGTAAAGAACCCTCCAAAGCCTACCGTATATAGTTAGAATTTGGACATATGCCTTTATTGAGGGCATTTAAACAGCCAATAGAGAATCTCAAACACAGCCCTGTAAAATGCTTTCATAATCTACCCCTCATCCCTCATCCCTGACTTGATCCTAGAGAAAGGGGTTAAAAGGGAAAACTAAAATTCATTCCCCATTATACTTTTCAGAGGCTGGGTTTAGCCTGGGTTTTGGTAAAGTTGAAAAATTGGGTGAGAGATTGCAGTTTGATTTAGATTTAATTGGACTTTTAAAAAACCTGAATGTGAGGCTTTTTGAATATCTGAAAAAGACTTGGAAAGCTTTGGGATTGGTCAAGATATCTTCAGGGAGTGAAAAAGTCAGGTTTGACAGAGGGGGTTTGAATAGCAGGGGTGGGCAGGAAGGAAATAGTACTATTTATTGACTGTACACCCTTCAGTTCAAAGTATTCAGTTGACAGGAACTTTTCTGGCCTTCGGTTTCCTCATCTCCAGTGATATACACCAACTTTGAAAAGATGTTGTGAATAATAAAGATAATACAAGTAAAGTTTCCAGCATGTTTCATGCATCTAGTGAGGTAACTATTATAATTGCTATTGTTGATATGAATAGCACTTTTATTAAAATTGGGTGCCGACATACAGAGCTTTGCTTTA
>NW_011915708.1:0-2726 GCF_000151845.1 Pteropus vampyrus | reverse complement strand
GTAGTCAGATATTCCCTCTATCTCTCTCTCATAAGGATACATGTGATTATCATTTATTATCTACAAAGAATCTGTCCATCAAAATCCTTAACTTAATTACATCAGCAAAGTTCCTTTTGCCTTATAAGGTAACATATTTACAAGTTCTGGAATTATGACATAGACATCTGTAGGGGGCAGTATTCAGCCAACCACAAATAGTATTATTCTTGTTTTATATAGATGAAGAAACTAAAAGTCAGAGATATAAGCATCTTGCCCACTTTCATGGAGCTGGTACAAACAAAATTCAAAGCCCTTATTGGTTGCCCTACACTGAGCAAAAGATTTGTATTTGAAAATTATTTCAGAATTTTGAAATATATCATAAAACAAAAATGATATTAAACTGAAAATATGACTTGAGATCTTTGTTTATAATTGATGTTTTCATGTGTTTCAAAAAGACATATAAGATAAAGTTTGTGCTATACAAAAATATTTCCAAGTCCATCAGCTGGAAAGGGGTGAAATTCTATTCTCTTTCCACAAAGACTAAAACTTACTCCAGGTTCATTTATGGAAATGTTTAAGCATGTGAATGTAAAGTTATTGACTACAGATAATTAATGGCCATTTTTTTATAAAGCCAAATAGAGATGATCTCTTGGATTTAAGTTTCAGCAGATGCTCCAGAGGCCTAGAAATGGGGAGGAAGGGTAGGAAAGGAGTGAGGAAGAGGCTAAGCAGGCTAAGCTTTGGAGCTGTCAACCAGAGCTCCACTTCTATCTCTTTCATATTTAGGAGTCCTAAGTGAAAACCCATCTGGGAGTAATTTTTCTACTGCTAAAATTAATATGAAAATCATTAGTCTTAACCTTTAAGGACTTTTGTGATTACTAATATGTCTATTACACATCTAATGTGTGTGTATGTGCCAGAGAGAGGGAGAGAGAGAGAGAGAGAGAGAGAGAGAGAAGAGAGAAGAGAGAAGAGAGAAGAGAGAAGAGAGAGAGAAGAAAGGAGAAAGAGAGATAAGAGAGTCTTAATCTCTACACAATGGATTCCTCCATCATTACTGCCATCTCCAAATTAGTTGCCCACCCCTCCAGACAATTCAGCCAGATCACAGTCTTTAGGGTTGTGAACCTCATCAGAGTGAATGAATCAGGTGTGCCCCACACAACATGTTCAGCCACTCTTTCTAGCCACTAGGGTCTCTTTAGTAAACCACTTCTTCAAATGTGCTAGTCTATCATCACAGCACTAAACACTTAAAGCCCTCTCGACGTCAGCCATTGACTCCCTTCACAGTGAGCCACATATGCAGGCACTTCAGTTGTGTCTACAAACACACACTAGTAGGGGGAAAAACAAAGTGAAAAACAAAGCGAAAAACACTGTTTATTTTGCAAACAACTTCTCAGAAACCATATATTCTTCTAAATTTAGTTGATTATTTTCAAAATAACTTGGCTGAACACAGTTTTTTTTTAACACCTTCGAACCAGTCTTTCTTTGTTGAAGTATGCTTTCCTATTTGTGAGACGCACATAAGGACTCCTGCAAGGTCGAACAGTTCTTAGTGTAATCAGCTGGTAACCTCGGTTCACACAGAAGATAATATAGAAGCTACTTCTATTTTGTAAGTTCCTCTCCTGGTAACAGCTTGTGGTAGTGTCTAGAAATCACGCTAATGCATAAGAACCAACAGAATACTTAAATACTTCATACCATCATCTAGGCTCCTAGAATGACAGTTGACCCTTGAATAATGTGGGGGTTGGGGTGCCAACTCTCCAAGCAGTCGAAAATCTGCATATAACTTTTGACTCCCCCAAAACTTAGTTGTCCTTCACTATCCACGGGGGCTTGGTTCCAGGATTCCCCTCAGATTCCAAAATCAGTGATGCTCAAGTCTCCTACATAAAATGGTGTAAATCAATGCATATAGCTGGCCCTCCACCTTCAGACTCCCAATCATGGATGGAAAACAGTATAGGTATTTATTGAAAAAACTCCGTGTATGAATGGACCTGAGCAGTTAAAACCCCGGTCATTCAAGGGACAACTATACTTGAGAGATTTAAAGCAACTTCAAAAGAATTAACTATGCAGTAGGTCATTTATTCCTTCATTCATTCACTTATTTCCCCCTCTATACATATCACTATTTCTTTCATATTAATAAAAGGACAAAATCTTCTTTGTAAAATGAGGCAAATTGTATTAACTTTCTTAAGAATTATTTGTGGAACCTATTCATTTCCTACATACTTTTTTCCCCAGTGCTCATTGAAAATTAGAAAAGATGATTTAAATCATGAAGATATAACTTAACTAGGTATATCCCAACCAAATACAATTTATTAAACATGCAAATTTCAAGATGGTTTGTGTTTTTACTGTTTACAAAACGTTTATTTTGCAAACATGCTTTAAAACATTTGTGAGAACCTGCGGTGAGCATACAAATAGTATCACTCCTTGTGAATTTGTTTTTCAGAATAAAAGCTCCAGTGAGTAGCCCAGAGTACAAGATGTCACTAAGGTGGGTGGAGAGAGAGAGGCAGCTATGCTGACAGAGCACTATAGATATGTGCAGAGGAGATAATCAGCTGTCATTGAGAAAGGCTTTGCAAGAGTGGCTTACAAGCATTATTAAAATTGCCTCTAGCTGCAAACATCAGCACGGGGGGAAGGCCGAAAAGAAAGTGAGGACACAAGGTCTGGGGTAGGGAATTGCT
>NW_011915707.1:0-2111 GCF_000151845.1 Pteropus vampyrus | reverse complement strand
GAAGATTTCTATAGATACAGATAAGCTAACATGGTGATACTAACTCTCATAAAAAATATCTTTAATTTTCAGTTTTATAGTTATAATGTCTGTTTTCCTATTAGCTTTGTTTGGAATACAGTACTGCTTTAGGCCTATTCCAAAGTTGGGTTTTTTTTTTTTTACCAGTTTTCACATTTCAAAGTTTCGAAGAGTAAGATATGCAAAGTAGTTTTTCTGGGATGGTGACTCCAACTCAATTTTGAAGTGGCCCAGTTTATGTTATTTATTTATTTTTTTTACAATATACATTACCTCACATAGTTGTAATTTTTCCTTTGTGATGAGAACTTTTAAGATTTACTCGCTTAGCAACTTTCCAATATATACTATTGTTAACTATAGTTATTATGCTGTACATTGTACTCCCAGAATTTATTTATCTTGTAACTGGAAGTTTGTACATTTTGACCACCTTCACCAATTTCACATCCTTATGCCGACCCCCACCCCACCTCTGAAACCACATATCTGACCCTCTGTTTTTATAAGTTTGGTTATTTCAGATTCCACATGTGAGATCATATAGTATTTTTCCGTCTGTTTGACTGATTTCACTTAGCAAAATGTCCATCCAGATTGTTTCAAATGGCAGGGTTTTCTTCTTTCTTATGGCTGAAGAGTATCTCATTGTTTATGTATACCACATTTTCTTTATCCAGTCATTCATTGATAGACACATAGGTTGTTAAGGCAGCTTTTGATAAAGCCATTGCTGAACTTGATACATTCAGTAAAGAGTCATACAAAAACAGCAACCTAATAATGCAATGGCTGAGAGGCAGCTTGACATTGTAGACATAAGATACCCAAAGAGTAAAAGCAGGAGAAGGAGAAGAAAATTAACCAGCCTCCCGACTTCCACCTGTATCATTCTGAAATTTACACGGTGGACCATTTGTTATCTATACTGCCCACAAAGAATTTATTGTTTACAATTTATGAAAATACATGTTAGTTCTATATAAATTTCTATTTTCCCCCTATGGTTTTTATATTTAATATTAAGGAAATAGAGCAGTTAACACTTAGAGATTTATGTTTTCATTCTCTTTTTTACGTTAAGATTAATTCCCTCCATCCTCCCATTTATTCAGCTCTTATTTTAACAGGATATTTTATCTTGCTTTAATAAGATTTTGATTGTTTTTTTCATATCCTATTTTCTTCATGATATTTTATTGTATATATGTACCACATATTCTTTATTCAGTCATCCACTGAAGGACATTTAGGTTGTTTCCATGTCTTGGCTATTATAAATAATGCTGCAAAGAATATGGGGGGTCCATGTATCTTTTTGCATTAGTGTTTTCGTTTCCTTCAGATAAATACCCAGAAATGGAATTTCTAAATCATATGGTATTTCTACTTTTAATTTCTTGAGGAACCTTCATACTGTCCTCTAGTGACTGCACCAATTTACATTTCTATCATCAAAGTCAAGATTTTCTTTTCTCTGCATCCTTGCCAACACTTGCTATTTCTTGTCTTTGTGATAATAACTATTCTAACACAATGAGATGGTATCTCATTGTAGTTTTGATTTTCATTTTTCTGATGATTAATAATACTGAGACCATTTTTATGTACCTGTTATCCATTTGCATGTCTTTGTAAAAGTGTTTAATTTGATCTCCTGCCAATATTTTAATCAGATTGTTTCTTTGCTATTGAGTTTTTTATATATTTTGAATATTAACCTTTATCAGGTATATGATTTGCAAATATTTTCTTGTATTGGGTAGGTTGCCTTTTCATTTGTTGATAGTCTTTTTTTTTTTTTTTGCTGTGCAGAAGATTTTTAGTTTGATGTAGTCTCATTTGTTTATTTTTGCTTTTGCTACCTTTGCTTTTGGTGTCACATACATCTATTTGCAATAGATGTATATCGATTTTGTATCCTGAAACTTTCCTGAATTTGTTTATAAGTTATAACAGGTTTTTTGGTGGAGTCTTTAGGGTTTTCTATATTTAATATCAGGTCATCTGCAAATAGAATTTAACTTCTTTCTTTACACATATCTGGATGCCTGTATTTATTTTTCTTGCCTTAGTACTTGGCTAGGACT
>NW_011915706.1:0-2594 GCF_000151845.1 Pteropus vampyrus | reverse complement strand
GAAAGAGGGGAGGGGAGGGGAAGAAGAATGAAGACAGCTAATAATTGTAAATTAATCAGTGAAAGTTTATTTTATTAATCCATTTGTCAACTTTAGGGTGTCAGATCCCAACAAGATACCAACATGGATTCATGGTGATCCCACCTCTAATCAGATTTTATTTGAGCTCACTGACCATATTATCAACATCATCCTGAAATACTCTGAACTTCTGACTTAATTTTGTAAATAATTCAGTTATCAGTCACCATACACACTCCTTAGTAAAAGGAATGGTGCTAGGAAAGAAAATAACTACAGGGATAAAAGTTTTGTATTTGGCTCAGATGAGACAAAAATAAACAATAAATAATATTTTTAAAGAATTATGAAAATAACAATGTCAGAGTAAACTTAATGTAGCTGCTGATGCAAATTGAATAGACACCGTTTACTAGTAAGTAGGCTGATACATAACAACTGTAGCTTTAATTTCATAAAACAGAGTTGAAATTCACTAGAGCTTTGCAGCCGTTGTGGGTTCCCTTTATGCATTGTTTTTCATTTTCTTTTTTTTCTCCTTAATAATAAATTTAGCTAATCCAATTTAAAATAATAATTATTTTTAGCAGACGAATGGCTTTTGACATAGTTGTCTATTCATGTCTATCAATTTCTTACAATCTCAGCTCTATTTCCTCCATTCTTTTGTGAAAATGCAGAACGTCATTCAAAGCTGATTTTGGTGGGGAGGGAATGATACCTGAGTTTGTCGTAAACGTTGAAAGAAGAGGGCACATGAAGAGGGTGCGTAAGAGGAAAGGGTAGTATTCTAGGCAGCAGAAGCAAACACAGAGTATTCAAACATTTCCAATGATTTAGTATGACTGGAGCTAAGGTGACAGGGCTAAGGGATGGGAAAAGAGGCCAGATCATTAATACTTTATTAAATGATGCTAAGATTTTCCCTCCAGAAAGCAACAGGCTGCCTTTAATAGATTTTTAGGTACAGTAATAATGATCAGCTATTTTTTTTAGAAAGTTCACTGAGGTAGCACTGAGAAGACGGTCTGAAAGAGGAGAAAATGGAATCAGAGAGGTGAATCATAAAACCGTTGAAGAGTTTAGAACAGGCAGGAGAAGCATTTAAGTGACTGAAGCTGTAAAAGCCTCACTCAAGATCCCTCCTACACAGAAAGACTTTTCTGATTACATTAGTTTTCAATGCCAATCTCCCACCCCACTTCCACCGAAATTCCTAGAGCACTTGTGAAATCTGAGGCCCAAATTTTGGCACTTATCTTTTATTTTATTCCCTAATTGTTTCCGGTAGCACATCACTCGTCTCCCTAGTTTAAACACTGCAATCAACGTTTATGGAATTGAAATGGCTTGTAAAGTCGTCCAAGGCTAGATAATGCACAGGGCCGCGTCGGGCGGTCAGGCCCAGTCCACTGCCTGCAGCACGCGGAGGGTTGATTGTAATTTCACCCTCTGGCTGAACAAACTGTCGCCTCCTTCCAGGACCTAGCAGGTTATCTCAACTGTGGCTTGAAATGCCAAACACTGCTCTGTTAGACCCGCTACAACCACCAGGGGGCGCGTCTTCCCGGGTTTCCTTAACATTCAGTTCTCAAAACAGGGCAAAGGAACGGTGACACATTTGGGCCTTCTGCGGCTGCCGTAGCCCCAGACGGTAAACAGGAAGTGGGACTCTATCTGGGACTCAATATTCGGGTGAAAAAGACCCGGGATTCAGGAGAGACGTCTACTGCTGCTTTTGCGTACACTTTCAGGGTGTACCGTCCTCCATCTCCACTGTTTGCCTCTCTCGCCTGTTCCTGTTCCAGTCAAGGTATTTTGTCTTGAGCCACCTCCCACCTCTTTATCGAGAAGTGTCACCAGAACCATGGCTGAATACTCCTATGTGAAGTCCACCAAACTCGTGCTCAAAGGAACCAAAGCTAAGAGGTAAGGCCGGAAGTTTGTGCGGAAAACTCTTACGCTCTTTTCTGACCAGTCTCAGCTCTCTGGCCTCCTTGCGAGTCTCACAGAAACGTTAAGGACCTGTCATGTAGGCTCAGCCTTGGTCCCGGCCGCTTGCGGGTTGGTGAGCAGATGCGGCGGCTCAGTTTCTGCGTCTCTACAGAGCTGAGGAGAAAGGCCGCAAAGACATGCCCTAGCTGTCGCGTCCTGAAAAGGGAAGTGACGGGAAAGAGAGACCAATAGCCCAGGAACCACAAGTTTGACTCCTCTGATGCACCCCGCCCCACCTTGTTGTGGGTCTGCTAGTCTGATAACTTAGGGCATAACAATAACTTTCTTTATTAGGGATAATTATTTTCATTATTGTCTCCTTTCCCTCTGAAAAGTTTTCTGTTAATTTTAATGCATTATTTTGATGGGGCTGTGGACTCGAATCTGGACTCCACCAATTACTAATTTTGTAATTTGCGGCAAGTTTGTTAATATCTTTGAGTTTCTATTTACTCGTTGATTTAGGGGATTAATAATGCTCTAAAAGGATTATTATGAAGATGAAAGGAGATAACTTGTGCAGTGTATAGAGTGATTCTTAGTTGCTGTTTTTTTTCCTTTTTTTTTTTTTTTTTAAG
>NW_011915705.1:0-2815 GCF_000151845.1 Pteropus vampyrus | reverse complement strand
TTCGTAGTAGGTGGACAAAGCTGGTAGCTGTTTTTATTCTTACTTATTAGAGTATCACAAGATGAATATAACACAGATTTCAGACACACGTGTATAATGAACACAGGAAACATCATATTGTCTGACTACAAAGCAAGTCCCCCAGTGCCAAAGCCCCATTTTTCCAATAAGAAAACCAAGGATAAAACTTTAGGGATATAAATAACCAAATGTCTACTTATAATATTTAAGTGTAGTTATGCATACACATGTAAAATAGCATATATAAAAATTATACATTGATTTTGAAATAATTATTTTTCCATTTTCATATTTTATGAAATAATTTTATTCTAACATCAGTCTTCATCATCATTAGAACCTTTTCTCAGTTTTCTGGAGAATTTCTTCTTCATTTTCATCTAAGTTATTTGAGATTCAGCACTTTTGTGTATGATGCTAACATGAAATTTTTATCCTAAACCACAAGTACTATTTCACATGCCATTATTACTGTTGTTTTTTTCTTTTATTCGTAATTATATGTATATTCGTGACCTTCACTGTAACCACAGTGCTTTGTAATGTGATTTCTAAAAGGCGCATTTACAACAAATTCTAACATTTGTCATCGTGAAGTCACAACCAAAGGAATAATTCCTAAATCAGTGCTGGCAACCTCTACAAGCATCGAAAACAAATGTTAATTTATGTCATTTCAGGATAATGTGATTTTTTGCAAAATAACACAATTGAAGGAGAATCCAATAATACGAGGAAACGAATAATCTGACTATAAGGCACCTTCTTTTCTGATAGGCATGTCTGGAGGGAAAACCCATGACTTTAGTTCAGACTCTAAGCAGTTTATACACAGTTGGCTTTATCAATCCTGATGTTTGTTCCCACGTCCCACTGATTCTTATCCTTCAAAGCCAAGTTCAAATGTCCCTACCCCTATGAAGCCCTTCTCTACCGCATAGCTGGAATAAGTCTCTCATCACTTTGTTCCCCATTGCACATCATTATCTATATCCCATAGTTTTCTCTAACCCTGACACTGGGCACTTATCTTAATTACCCACACACAGCACCTTGCTTTGCAAACAGCAGGCTCCTTTTTCTTTAATGAGTAAGAAAAAAATAACTTTATTCTTTTCTTCTGATTACAAAATTAGCACATACTTATTGTAAAAATTAAAATTCTGTAGAGATGTTTAAGAATAAAGTACATCTTCTAAAACTCCCTCATTTAAAAATTTTTGTGTTATATACTTCCAGAATTTTTCTATGTGCACACATGCTTGCTCATACTTATATACACATATGTACACATCAAGACATTTTCAAACAGACTAGAAATCATGCTATAATATGTTGTTTTACAGCCTGCTTTTACTACTTAAAAATTATGCAATTTTCCTATGTAAAGAAATATAAATTTACGTTATAATTTTTAATGGCAGCTTGGTATTAGAATACCAAAATTTATTTACTCATCCTCTTATTAATGGACCTTTAAGACGTTTCACATTTTTTATAGCTGCAAGCAATGTTACAATGAAAAGCCTTGGAATTACAGCTTAGAAAAATAATCACTTCTTTAGGATAAATTCAGAAAAGTAATATGCTACTTCAAAAGTGTGTGCTTAATGTCAGTTTTGGCTACTCTCAGCAACCATGCAAGAGTGTCTGTTTCCTCGAGTCCTCAGCAACATTAGCACTGTCATTGATTTTAATCTCGGCCAAAATGAAAAAATAAAAAAGTAACATTTCATCGTTTTAGTTCCTATTTTTATTACTAGTAAGTTTGAGCATCTTTTCGGTTAACCCAATTATACAATTGTTTATTGTACAATTATTTATATTGCATTAAATATACTTGAATACAATTATTTCTTGTATAACGTAATTATTCAATGTATTGTGTTGTACTATATAGTCATTACGTTTTTTTAATATTTTTTATTTTTCAATTATAATTGGCATACAATATTATTAAGTTCTTAATAAATATTTGCAGAATAATGATAGCTAATATTGATTAAGGCACTGTTCCAGCACATCTCAATATGGTCCAGTCTCTTCTGGCCCATCTGGCTGTATCTACTACTGAATAGGTGAAGGTTGTCATAAAAGGAGTCTATATGAGCATATTTGAAAAGTGATTACATTTTGAAAGAATAGTAATATTTGTTAAACATTTTTACATACTTTTTCCCCATGCTATTCTCCCAATAATCTTTTAAGGACAGCACTATTTCAATTAAAATTCTCACTTTTCAGATCTAAGAGGGTGGTCACGATTTGAATCCAGGTTTTCTGATCCCAAAGCTTCCATTCTTAACAGCTATACCAAACTGCTAGTGACAGGGGCCCCTGTTAGGGACACTTAATGTCACCCAATAGGAGTAATGGCTGGTCCACAAGGCCCCTCGAGATAGCTTTGTCTCTAGTCAGAAGGGACACCTAAGACTTTAAAATAAAGACAGTAAGAATCAGATGTATCAGGACACTGGAGACCTCGTGCTTCTACCCAGTGCTTTGACCCCTCCATCAGACACAGAAGAGTCCCTGCACCCGAGACTGGTTCAGGCTAGACAGGGTCACAGTGGGAGACAGAGGCGGGAGAGGTGGGGCAGCACCCGCTCCTGAACTGGATGGGCCCATTCCATTTAGAAATCCAGACTAAGAAGCTTCCTTAGCCAAACAAAGAGAACAGGAGAGAGTCAAGAGAGGGAAATTGAGAATGAGGGAGAAAGGGAAATAAATAAGGTAAGCACTTACTAGACACTAGACACTGTACTGTGTGTTTTTGCTAAGTCATATTCCTTAT
>NW_011915704.1:0-1648 GCF_000151845.1 Pteropus vampyrus | reverse complement strand
ACGGGGAGCTGCCCTTCGCGGCAGCGGCCCCGCTGTCCATCACAGTTCTCGGCAAGAACGTCCCGGTCTGCGTGTTTGCTGACGTGCCCGGTTATTCTCAGATGGGTTTGATGTTTATCTGGGAGGGTTGCTCGTGCTCCATGAAGTGACATCTCGATGGCTTCATTCTTTCACTCCAGCTGTTGAAGACTCTCTTTGGGACAAACTTGGCCTCCCAGTTTGATGGCTTATCTTCTAACCCCAGCAAGTGTCAGGGCCGCGCACAGCGCCTCGGCTCCTCCAGCGTGCGGCCGGGCCTGTACCACCACTGCTTCATGGCTCCGTACACCCACTTCACGCAGGCCCTGGCGGACGCCAGCCTGCGGAACATGGTGCAGGCAGAGCAGGACCACGACACCTCGGGGTAAGTGCGCGCGTCCTGGCCGTGGCGCTGGGGTCGGGAACGGTCTGTGGTCGAAACACAAAAGACCAAGCAGTGAACAATTTATAGAAGACGAAAAGAAATTAGCTGACGTTTTCTAATAGTCTGCTGTGTTCAAAGAACTCGAGGAAATGCGGTCACTACGGAGATGGCGAGGGCACAGCCGCTGCCTTCAGAGAGGCGTGCGCACATGAGTGGGGAGTCTCGGGTGGCAGGGGGCTGGGCCAGAGGGCAAAGAAGACTGAATCGGCTCCTTGCAAAGCAGCCGGCCACCACTGCCCAACTGTCGACAAGCCACAACGGGGACATACAGTGTCCTCGTATGTTAAAAGCACTTTGTTATTTCCCAGTGCTCACCTTGTTTTCTTACAGTAAGGTGCTGTGTGTTGGGGGCACTTTTCGGGTCTGTAACTGAGGTGAAAGAATCTTTCCACATGGCACAGTGGTGCTGGTGTGTAAGGTATTTGGAGAGTGTGGAAGTCTCAGATGATACTTATATTTCGTAACTTTACGGCAAGAAGTCTCTTCTCACTTAAATTTATGATTGTGTTTTTGATACTTGGAATACAGTAGTTGTTTTTTAAATTACCATAATTACTAGTAGGTTCCTGAGTTACTACTCTGTGCAGTAATACAGAATTCCTTTTGTCCCTTTGTAGATGTATTAACAAGACAGCCACAGTGAGCACACTAGCATCAGGGACCAAGGCCAGCGCCCAGGCCCAGGCTGTGTGCCAGGGACGCACTTACTGTGTGTCCAAGTGTCAGGAATAAGGCTCATAAGTCCTCTGTTTAGTAATACAGGTGTGAATAAAAAATAAGTGGGTGCGTGTGACTGTATCTTACTGCCATTAATTTCATCTGTATTTCTTACAAAGAAAAGAGTGTAATTAATGTAAATAAAACTCTTTTCCAAGAAAATCGAGTGCTGCTTCTAAATCTCTGACTCTTTCAAATGACCATCACCGGCCCAGTCCCTCTGCAGTCTGGGCTGTCATGAGTGTCCTGTAGCAGAAGCAGCTCGGTCTGGAGTGGTCTACCACAGGTGACCGGCCTTGAAGGCTGACAGCTGTAGCTCAGCGCAGTCTAATCATCTTCACTAAGAGAAGCACATTATGCCACTATGTCGAGTGGCTGTCAAAGCCCTTCCTGACTTTGCAGTGTCCTGATTTTGTGAGTGTGCATGAGGGGACTTGGGGTTTGCCGAGTGTGCGGAGCGTATCTTGA
>NW_011915703.1:0-2229 GCF_000151845.1 Pteropus vampyrus | reverse complement strand
TCAATGTGAAGGACCTATACGGTGAAAATTGTAAGACGCTATTTTAAGAAACCGAAGAAGATACAAAGAAATGGAAAGAATATTCCGTGTTTTCGGATGGGAAGAATCAACATAGTTAAAATGACCTTATTACCTAAAGCATTATCCAGATTTAATGCAATCCCCATCAAAATCCCATAGGCATTTTTTAAAGAAGTAGAACAAAAAATCATCAGATTTGTATAGAAGTACAAAAGACCATGAATCATCAAAGCCATCCAAAGAAAAAAGAACAAGGCTAGAGGCATCACTCTGCCTGACTTCACATTATAGTACAAAACGACAATAATCAAAACAGCAGAAAAACAGCAGGTATTGGCAGAAAAAAAAAGACACACAGACCAGAGGAACAGAATCGAGAATTGAGAAATAAACTCATGATTATACGGGCAAATAATTTTTGACAAAAAGCCAAAAACATACAGTGGAGAAAGGAAAGCCTCTTCAATAAATAGTGTTGGGAAAACTAGAAAGTCACCTGCAAAAGAATGAAACTAGACTGTTGTCTATCACCACACATCAAAATTAACTCAAAATGGATTAAGGACCTGAATGTAAGACCTGAAATAATAAATTGCATAGGAACTAAACTCATGGACCTTAGACTTAAAGGGGATTTTATGAATTTGACCTCAAAGGCAAGGGGAGTAAAAGCAAAAATAAGTGAATGGGACTGTATCAAACTAAAAAGCTTCTGCTCAGCAAAAGAAACTGTCAATAAGGTAAAGAGACAACTATCCGAATGGGAAAATATATTTGCAAGCAATGCCTCAGATAAGTGCCTAATATCCAAAATATACAAAGAACTCATAGAACTCAATAACAGAAAAACAAATGATCTAATTAAAAAATGGGTGGAGGATCTGAACAGACACTTTTCCCAGGACGACATACAAATGGCCAATAAATATATGAAAATATACTCAGCATCATTAGCTATTAGGGAAATGCAAGTCAACACTACAATGAGGTACCATCTCATATCTGTTAGAATAGCTGTTATCAACAGAACAAGTAATAACAAGTGTTGGAGAGGATGCGGAGAAAAAGGAACCCTCATACACTGCTGGCGGGACTGCAAATTGGTACAGTCACTATGGAAAACAGTATGGAAGTTCCTCAATCCCCCTACTGAATATTTCCCCCCAAAACTTGAAAACATATATCTGAAAATATATTTGAATATTGATGTTCATAGCAGCATTATTCACAGTGGCCAGAACATGGAAGCAATTGAAGTGTCCTACAATAGAGGACTGGATAAAGAAGCTGTGGTACATATATACAATGGAATATTACTTAGCTATAAGACGAGGCCTCCCATTTGCGACAACGTGGATGGCCCTTGAGATAATCATGCTAAGTAAAATAAGCCAGACAGAAAAAGTTGAAAACCACATGATATCACTTATATGTGGATATAAACCTAAAAGCAACAAACAAATAGGACAAACAAGCAGAGACTTATAGACATGGACAACTGACTAGTGGTTATGAGAGGGTAGGTGGAGAGGGGGGAGGCAGATGGGGTAAAAGGGGTCAAATACGTAGTGACAGAAGGAAATCTATACTATGGGTGGTGAACACATAATGCAATATATATATGCCTCGCTGTTGAATTGTATACCTGAAACTTACTGAATTTCATCAACCAATGTCACCATTAAAAAAAAAAAAAAAAGAACAGCAACAAGAAAAAAATAATCCATAAAAACGAAGATAGTTTAAGAAACCTCTGGGACAACATTATGCGTACCAACATTCACATCATAGGAGTACCAGAAGGAGAAGAGAGAGAGAGCAAAGAATTGAAGATCTATCTGAAGAAATAATGACAGAAAACTTCCATAACCTGGTGAAGGAAATACACATACAACCCCAGGAAGTTTGGAGTCCCAAACAAGATGATCCCAAAGACACATCATAATTAAAGTGCCAAAGGTTAAATTCAAAGATAAAATCTTAAAAGCAGCAAGAGAAAAGCAGTTAGTTACCTACATGGAAGTGCCCATGAGACTGTCAGCTGATTTCTCAACAGAACCTTTACAGGCCAGAAGGGACTGGCAGGAAATATTCAAAGTGATGAAAATCCAGGAACTATGACCAAGATTACTTTACCTAGGAAAGCTATCATGTAGAACTGAAGGACAGATAAAGAGCATCCCAGACAAGAAAAAGCTAAAGGAGTGA
>NW_011915702.1:0-1554 GCF_000151845.1 Pteropus vampyrus | reverse complement strand
GGGAATGTAAATTAGTGTAGCCATTATGGAAAACAGTATGGAGTTTCTAAAATATTAAGAATAGAACCTATCATAGGATCTACAATACACTTGGGTATCTATCTGAAAAATATGAAAATACTTATCATAAAGATATATGAACCCAATGTTCACTGCAGCATTATTCACAATAGCCAAGACAGGGACACAACTTAAGTGTCCACCAATGGATGGCTGCATAAAGAAAATGTGGTACATACACACAACAGAATACTATTCAGGCATAAAAACGATAAAATATTGCCATTGTGACAACACGATGAATCTTGAGAGTATTATGCTAAATGAAATAAATCACATAGAAAAGGACAAAGTCCATATGATTTTACTCACATGTGGAATATAAAACAAAAAGTAACAAATGAACTAACAAAACAAACAAAAACAAATCATAGATACAGACAAAGGAATGAAGGTTAGCACAGGGGAGTGGGAGGAGGGAGAATTGGGTAGAGAGGGTCAAATATGTGGTGACAGGAGACTAGACTTCAGTTGGTAAGCATGCAAGAGTACGAAGATGCCAAACTAGAAGCGTGTACACATGAAAATTATGTAATGTTATTAACGACTGTTACTCCAATAAATTTAATTTTTAAAAAGTTTTAAAACAGGCAAAACCAAAGCTATGGTCAGATAGTAGTTATGTTTAAGGCAAAAGAAACAGAAGGGAATGGGCGGTTCTGGTGTGCTGCTAACATTCTATTTCTTGATGTAAGTGCTGATGATACAGATGTATTTATACTATAAAATTTTGTTGAGTTGTATACTTATGATTTGTGTACTCTTCTGTGTTAGTATTACTTTGGGAAAAGTTTACTTAAAAAAATCTGGGAGATGGATTTCAAAAAGGATAATTTGGCTCAACAAAACTAACCAACTGAGATTTTTCTTTTCTACCAGCTATGGGACAGCTACGTCTATGAAAGCGTTTTCTTGATTGTGGTAATAAAAACACATCTGTATATAAAAGAATATTTGTCTTTTTAATGTTTTAGGTTACAGGACACCCACTTAATTGTTTATGAAGAGAGGATTCAAATGTACCCTGGTTTTACCACTCGGAAGATTAACTGAGGTGAGGAAGGCTGGACTTACTAAACCTATGAGCACTCAGGGTCACTCTCATGGGGACAAGGTCACTTCTGCATGGGCTGAATCAAGGACTCCTAGCCCTAGCTGCAATGGCCCACAAGCAAATATATATATATATATATATATATATATATATATATATATATATATATATATATATATATATTTGGTTGTATATGTGTGTGTGTGTGTGTGTGTGTGTGTGTGAGAGAGAGAGAGAGAGAGAGAGAGAGATATATATATAGAGATATATATATATATATATATATATATATATATATATATATATATATATATATATATATATATATATATATATATATAGATATATATATATATATATATATATATATATATGTATATAGATATATATATACATATACATATAGATATATATATATATATATATATATATATACATAA
>NW_011915701.1:0-2548 GCF_000151845.1 Pteropus vampyrus | reverse complement strand
TCAGGGAACCTATGGATTAAAGACTGGGAACTGCCAGCAGTCCTTTTACTCTACAAATCATCACTCTACACATTGTGCCCTACAGACTCTTCCCCTTCCCCTTCCTCACTGTATGCCCATATCAAAGGAAATGGGAACAAAGGAATGACATATAAACCGAATTCCCTGAACACTCAGGGTCCCTCTCAGTGCCTTTACCCTGTCTCTCTCTCACCTCACTGCCTCTCTCACTGTCCCTCTCACTGCCTCTGAGACTACAATCTGTGGAGTATTACCCCTTTTCTAATAAGCCTTCCTTTTGACTCTAATTTTGGCGTGTGTGTTGAATTCTTTCTACACGCTCTGCCAAAGGACCCTCTTCTCTCGATGCAGGGCTTGGTCTCCCCCCAACATGGGGAAATTTGTCCTGTCCTGCATCAGAACAACACGTTAGAGTAGTTATAATTTCACAAAAAATAGGAAATTAATTCACAAAGAGGTTAAGAAATTTACCTTGGGTCACATAGTGTATAGGCAATAAAGCCATGATTTAAAGTCGTATCTGTCTTATATCAAGTCCCACGATCATAATCACTATGCTGTTCAGTCTCCTCAGGAAAAAGGAAAAGAGTCACTCTCAGTAACTTGGCTGACTGTGACTGAGGACAATTTTATCAAGACTAAGAAACAATTTATTGTTCTCTAGCATTATTCCAGATAAAGCATTACCAATCTATGTTTATATTTGTTAAACATTACATATCTCCTTACTCATATATAGGAAGCAACTGGTGACTTTGGATGGTCTTTTTATGATTTTGCACATTACTGGCTTGTGGTTTAAGTCCTGGGTTGGCGCATACTCTCTACTGGTACATTTACATTCAGTACATGGTCATCAGTCTGTTCGGTAAATAGGATGGATTTGTACTTAGGGTGACCAATCACCCCAATTTTCCCAGAGCTGTCTTAGTGTTGAAATTGAACGTCCCACATCCTGGGAAACCCTTTAATCCCAGGTACCTAGGATGATCAGTCACCCTACTTGTACCCTCCCTTCTCAGTCTGCTCTTATCTATCTTCCTTCTCTTCCCTGCACTAACAGCTTTTATTGCTGGAAATCTACCACAGCTGAGTTTTTCTATAGCTACAGACTTTTTAGAGACCAAACACCTTTGTCTTCTAATGAGCTTAGTTCCCCTGGGCAGTGATCTGTTCTTTTCTTCTTTTCCCAGAGGATCAAATAGCCCAGCCTTGACTGCCTGGTTCCTCCTTGAGGCACAAATGGCATAAAATATCCCTCAAAGCAGAAATAACTAAAAACAGGCACAGAGTTTACTTTGGTAGCATGGCAACCACTGCTGGCTACTTTTGAAGCTGCTTGTTAGTGTGAAAGTTATTTTGCATAAAGTTATTTGTTAACTGGGCTAGATACCTCCAGCTTCCTGCAAGTCTTGTTTTCTTACAGATGATTTACCCCCTTAGAAACCTTTATGATCCAAAAGATAGTTGAAGATATCTCACAAATAATAGGAACTCTCTGCCAACACCCTTCCAAATGGTTGAGAATATCTCTGCATCCTCAGCCTAAATCACTTTAGGTAACTTTTTAATTCCTTGACTACTAAATTACAGAGAACGAAACTGTACTCAAACACTTTTCTTTCAATTCAAGATAATAGCTTAATCTCCATCTCATTTAGCCAGGTAAATGCTTCACAATGACAACTGAAAATTATTAGAGGAATTTGTTTGGTGATTACCCACACATTCTAACCCCTAACAAAGAAAAAATTACTGGTCTTAATGATTTGCAATCTATCCTTATTTATTTATATATTTTATTTCCCACTGCTCTCCAACCCTTTTTACACTTTAGGTAATCTCACTGATCTAAAAATAAACACTCAATCATTCCCTAATCTCTATAGTCTCTCCTTTACTCTTTGCTGATATCCATAGCTCAGGTAAATACTATTATGACTACTATTACTACTACTACTACTACTACTATTGCTACTATTGCTACTACTGCTATTACTACTACTGAGACTACCACAACGTCTACTTCAGCATATATTAATCATCAATCATTGATTATCTCAACATCATTAATAAATGCCTTTGATGATGCCTTTGATGAGCCTGATCCAATACTGTTCTGAGCACCTTGCATTAATTGCCTTATTAGAAACATGATGCTTGGAGAAAAAAATACACTGTTCCAAATATGAAAAGACAACTGCAAAACTAAAATAAATATTTAACTAAATACCTATAGAACATGCCATTAGGTCGCTATAGTTTAGTGATAAGTTCATCATGTTTTGAACAGTACTGCCATGGGTTTAAATCCTGGTTCTGTTATCTCCTAGTTATGTGACCCTGGGCAAGTTATTTAGCCATTTTTTTTCCTCATTGGTCATATGGATAATCATGTCACTTACCTATAGGATGATTGTGACAATTGAATAGACATAAAGTGTTCTGACTGTGTCTTTCAATAAGTTCTCCAAAACGTAGCTATTATTAAATCAGGTAAACTTTGCAGGATGTGGCTGCGTTCTGA